>NC_041384.1:599065976-599203334 GCF_002162155.2 Triticum dicoccoides
CCTCCCTCCAGCATGCCGCCCCGTACCCCCTCCCTCGAGCGTGCCGCCCCGCCATGGTCCTCCCTCCAGCGTGCCGCTAGACCACGCTCTACGCAGCGCTTCCATGTGATCCTCTGTACGCAGCCGGCGTCTCACCTCACGCCACCGCACAACATCTCCCTTGCGTCGCGACAGCCACCCCAGTTCGGGCGTAGTAAGTACCTCAGTACGAGTTTAAAATGGTGGTCCGTTCGGAATAAAAGAAAAATCCTGCTTAGTAAGTACCTCAATACAAGTCATAAAATGAGAGAAGTTCAGAACAATGTTGTCAAAAAATGTTGAGTTAAAAGAAGGAAACAAAACAAACACATTTTATTCTTGAATAAAATATCATTCAGTTCGATGATACAAAACATACAAGTACAGGGGCGACGATACAGTAAACCGTTGAAAACTTACGAGAAAAATATTACCAAAAAATAGAGCAAAGTCTAGTTAGTGAAAACACGCTTAGTACAAACCCATGCAAGCATCAGTACAAGCACCCTTTTTTAGAGCATTCAAAATTACTCTACAAAAAATAGCTCAGTACAAATATACATATATATCAGTACGACTACTCTGTTTTTCACACGATAAAACAGCAGGATCCGTTATGCCGTATTCAAAATTACTCTTAAACGGTTGCGAAGTACAGAAAACGTTCAACATGACTAAGTTCCGCATTTTTGATAGCTATCCAACGGTATATTATTTGCCATATTTCGACAAACTTTTTAAAAAATCGCGTTCAAAATCAAATTTGACCGTATTCGAATTTGTTTTTAAACCGTAAGGAATTAGAAAAATATTTCTATACGAAAAGTTGCGCATTTTACATAGCTTTCCAACACCGTATCATTTGCGTCAATCCGACAAACCGTTTGCAGAAAATCGCGAAAATACGTTTCACCCAGAATTTCACCGTTTTTCAAATTACTTTTAAATCATATAGAATTAGAAAAAAACAATACATATATGGAAGATGCGGATTTTGACCAGCTTTCCAACGCCATCTTATTTGCTCAATTCCGACAAACCGTTTGAAAATTGAGTCCAAAATACGATTCACGTTTTCGGTTTTTAAAAAAATGGGTTTTTTCAAGACTGCTCTTAAACCATAATGATTTTGCAAAAACGTTCAATATACTTGAAATATGGTTGTCAAGAGCTTTCCAACGATATATTAGACGCCACGTTCCGACAAAAAAATTACAAATAGTTTTTGAACTAAAGAAAACGATGTGTTAAACACAACTGAAAGCGTCAGTTCAACCCGCTTCGAAAACATGAGTTCAACCACCTGAAATCGTCTGTTCAAAAAGGGTAACAGAATATTATTCTGTTACTAGTAACAGAATAGCCCATATGTATATATATATATATATATATATATATATATATATATATATATTTCCCGAACCTATTGATCACCGTATCGCGGAGAAATCCTCTGTTCTTTTTTCTTGTTGTTTTCTTCACAATTTTGAAAATATGTCGTCCCAAGACTCCAACGGTGAGAGGTATGTCTCGCATCTCACTGCTGACCCAAAGGCCTATGGGGACCTATCTCCTTATGGTCGAAATATGGATGACGTGGAGGATGCTCACTTGATGAGGATCGATGAATCAAGCTCGGAGGAGGATCATGTTCCTCTACCTCAACCTGGGGATATGCACATAAAGTTCAAGAAGTCCAGTCTCCCTAAAAGAGCTAACCATTCTAATAACCGATCTGTTCCTTCTCGTTTTTGGCAGAAAAGTAAAGGAGATCTATGTGACAAGATCCTGAAGTTGGAGTTGGAAGTCGATGATTTAAAAGAGGAAATTTCTCTCCTCAACTACACATGAAAAAGTTGAAGGCACAATTGTCTTCACCACCACCATCACCATCTTCACCACCAAGGAGAACTAAGTATCGGGTATGGGCACTCCCCTTGGCTTCCGCCAACCTTGGGGGGGGGGTGACCCGGTATCGTATCATCCCACTATATTTTTGCTTTTACTTATTTTAGTTCGATCCTTTTTCCTTAGATGAATAAAAGTTTAGTTTGATCCTTTCTTCTTTGAGAGTTTTCTTAGTGATCTATCCTTGTAATCTTGTGCAACTTATATAATGAAGTTGAGTATGAGTTTTTCCTTTCTTTACTTTCATGTTGCAAATAAAATAAAGGAAACAAATAAAACAAAGGAATTAAATAAAGAAAAGATTATATACTAATCCTATGGTAGGTGATGGCACCACATAAGGAAAAGTATAAGTAGAAAATTTTATTAGGGAATGACAAACGTAGCATTAGTCAATGATGCAACTCATGAAAGAATTAATAAGGGAAGAGAAGATTCACATATAAATATACTATCCTAGAAATCTTTTGTGATTGTGAGCGCTCACAAAATATTATATGCCAAAATTGTTGACGTTGGACAAGGAAGACAACTTAATGATTTATGTTTGTTCATATTCACATGGAAGTCATATTGTCATAGATCCTTTAACATGTGGTGCTTGCCCCTATCTTTGCTAGCCAAAAATTCTGCACTAAGTAGAGATACTACTTGTTCATCCAAAAACCCTTAAACCCAAATCTATTTTCAAGTGTCCACCATACCTACATAGGGATTAAGCAAGATCTCTCAAGTAAGTTTTCATCGGTGCAAAAAGGCAATAAAAATTGCTTCTAAAAGTGTGAGACCATTTAGTGTAAGAGAAAATTGAGTGTCGCACGAACTTATTATGGTGAAGAATAAAAGTGTCGGACTGCATAATAAAGGTCGCTATCACAAGGGGAAATGTAATGTGACATTCTTTTGCACTAAGGGATTGAGCATGCAAACAAATAAGTGCATTGCAACCTCTGCTTCCTTCTGTGAAGGGCCTATCTTTTACTGTTATGCAAGAGTTAAAGTTTTTATTTTTCTCCTTTGGCAAGCATCACGTGCTGAGGAAAGATCTAGGCACATATGTCCAGTTGAATATGGGTGGCATGAGTTATTATTGTTGACATCACCCTTGAGGTGAGTATGTTGGGACGCGAAACCATAAGCCCCTATCTTTCTATGTGTCCGGTCGAAACGTTTTGCTACTGGGTACGAGGTGAGTGTTAGCAATCATAGAAGACTATATGATGGTTGAGTATGTGTACTTGCCTAAAGGCCCCGACACATGATCCTTCCTGAAAAGATGATGAATTGCAGTTGCAAAGTTGACTGAGAACATAGTTTGTTGGTTTCTAATAAAGTTTTTGCTTTATACTTCAATTGTGTGATGAACTATTACTTATTCATGAGAAGTATATGATGAAAGTTCTATGATAAATGTCCTATGCTTAATTTTGTTGTTGTTATAATAATCAACATGATGCTTCTATGTCCGTATTTTGTTTTTATCGACACCTCCCTCTCAAAGCATGTGGACATGTTTTTCGATTTCGGTTTTTCGCTTGAGAACAAGCGAGCTCTAAGCTTGGGGGAGTTGATACGTCCATTTTTCATCATGTTTTCTTAATGTTATTTATGATGTTTTTATCCATAATAATGCTTTTTGGAGTAATTCTAATGCCTTTTCTCTCATAATTTACAAGGTACACAACAAGGGGGAGAATTCTGGTAGCTAGAAATCTGGACCTGGAAAAGCTACATCAGGCTACCTATTCTGCACAACTCCAAACAAGCTGAAACTTCACAAATTTTTTATGGAATATATAAGAATTATTGGAGCAAATAACTATCAGAGGGGGGCCACCAGGTGGGCACAACCGACATGGGCGCGCCAGGCCCCCCTGGCGCGCCCTGGGCGGTTGTGGCCTCCTCGGCCCACCTTCGGTGCCCATCTTATGGTATATAAGTCATTTTGACCTAGAAAAAATAAGAATAGGACTTTTGGGACGAAGTGCCACTGCTTCGAGGCTGAACTGGGGCAGGAGCACTTTTGCCCTTGGGCGGAGCGATTCCACTAGGGGAACTTCCCTCCCTGGGGGGGGGGATCATCGTCATCATCATCACCAACAACTCTCCCATCTCGGGGAGGGCAATCTCCATCAACATATTCAACAACGCCATCTCCTCTCAAACCCTAGTTCATCTCTTGTGTTCAATCTTGTTCTCGGAACTATAGATCGGTACTTGTGGGTGACTAGTAGTGTTGATTACATCTTGTAGTTAATTACTATATGCTTAATTTGGTGGAAGATTATATGTTCAGATCCAATATGCTATTTAATACCCCTCTGATCATGAGCATGTTTATCATTTGTGAGTATTTACGTTTGTTCTTGAGGTCACGGGAGAAATCATGTTGCAAGTAATCATGTGAATTTGATATGTGTTCGATATTTTGATAGTATGTATGTTGTGATTCCCTTAGTGGTGTCATGTGAACATCGACTACATGATACTTCACCATATTTGGGCCTAAGGGAATGCATTGTGGAGTAGCAATTAGATGATGAGATGCGAGAGTGACATAAGCTTAAACCCCAGTTTATGCGCTATTTCGTAAGGGACCGATTGGATCCAAAAGTTTAATGCTATGGTTAGAATTTATTCTTAATACTTTTCTCGTAGTTGCGGATGCTTGCGGGAGGGTTAATCATAAGTAGGAGGTTTGTTCAAGTAAGAACAACACCTAAGCACCGGCCCACCCACATATCAAATTATCAAAGTAGCAAACACAAATCGAACCAACATGATGAAAGTGACCAGATGAAATGCCCGTGTACCCTCAAGAATGCTTGGCTTATTGTAAGAGACCGTTTGGCTTGTCCTTTACCTCAAAAGGATTGGGCTACCTTGCTACACTTTTGTTACTACTATCGTTACTTGCTCGTTACAAATTTTCTTGCTATCAAACTACACTGCTACTTACAATTTAGCACTTGCAGACATCACCTTACTGGAAACTACTTGTCATTTCCTTCTGCTCCTCGTTGGGTTCAACACTCTTACTTATCGAAAAGAGCTATAATTGACCCCCTATACTTGTGGGTCATCAACTAGCTAACTTTGGTTTCAATGTCCTATTTACCGAAGTAGATTGCGAAGTGTTTCAAAGAGATAATCATAATATCGTCTTTACCGGTATACGTAGAGGTGATCTACACATTGTTGATTTCACTAAAAAGGATCAACCTAGAACTTGCTTAATTGATAAATCATCTAAAGGTTGGTTGTGGCATAGAAGGTTAGGTCACGTGGGCATGCAAAATCTTGATAAGCTTATTAAAGGCGAGCATATCCTTGGAGTTAAAGATGTTATATTTGACAAGGATAGAATTTGCAGTGCTTGCCAAGAAGGAAAACAGGTTGGAGGAAGCCATCCCGTGAAAAACATTATGACCATGAGAAGACCGCTCGAGCTACTTCATATGGATATTTTTGGTCCCAATGCCTACAGAAGTCTCGGTGGTAACCCTTTCCGTTTAGTCATTGTCGATGATTTTTCAAGATTTACGTGGGTGTTCTTTCTAGATGATAAATCGCAGGTCCAAAAGATCTTCAAGAACTTCGCTAGGAAGGCCCAAAATCAATTTGAAGTGAAGATCAGGAAGGTTCGCAATGATAATGGAACGGCATTCAAGAACGCCAATGTGGATACCTTTCTTGACGAAGAAGGGATTTCACATGAGTTCTCGGCTACATACACACCTCAACAAAATGGAGTTGTCGAGAGGAAGAACCGGACACTTATTGAGATGGCAAGAACAATGCTTGATGAATACAAGATGCCAAAACACTTTTGGGTAGAAGCAGTTGAGACAGCTTGTCATGCAACAAATCGTCTATATATTCACAAGCTTCTTGGCAAGACGGCATACTAGCTTCTCACCAGTAACAAACCCCAAGGTGGATACTTTCGAGTATTTGGCTCAAAGTGCTACATTCTTGATAAGCATCGTCGTTCGAAATTTGCTCCCAAATCTCATGAAGGTTTCCTACTCGGTTATGGCTCAAACTCTCACACTTACCGTGTCTACAACAATTTCACCCGAAAGGTTGAAGAGACGGTGGATGTGAAGTTCGATGAATATAACAGCTCGCAAGTAGAGCAATTGTTGATACATCTCCAATGTATATATAATTTATGAAGTATCCATGCTAATATATTATCATTCTTGGATGTTTTACAATCATTTTATAGCAACTTTATATCATTTTTTGGAACTAACCTATTGACATAGTGCCCCGTGCCATTTGTTGTTTTTGCTTGTTTTTTACATCGCAGAAAATCAATATCAAATGGAGTCTAGACACCACAAATTTTTTTGTGGATTTTTTATGGACTAGAAGACCACCAGTGGGCCAGAGCAGCACCTGGGGGGTGCCCCGAGGGGGGCACAACCCACCAGGGCGCGCATTGGGGCCCTGCCCCAAGTCGCGCCCTGGTGGGTCGTGCCCACCTCAGTGGCCTCCCACACCCCCTCTTCGCCCTATAAATTCCCAAATATTCCAAAAACCCTCGGGGTAACCCAAGATCAGAAGTTCCTCCACTGCAAGGCTCTATAGCCATGAGAAACCAATCTAGACCCTGTTTCGGCACCCTGCCGGAGGGGGGAATCATCACCGGTGGCCATCTTCATCATCCCGGTGGCCACCATGATGAGGAGGGAGTAGTCCACACTCGGGGCTGAGGGTTTGTACCGGTTGCTATGTGTTTAATCTCTCTCTCTCTCTCTCTCTCTCTCTCTCTCGTGTTCTTGATGGCATGATCTTGATGTATCACGGGCTTTGTTAATACAGTCGGATCATATGGTGTTTTCCCCTCTCTATCTTGTTGTGATGAATTGAGTTTTCCCTTTGAGATTTCCTTTTATCGGATTGAATACTTTTATGGATTTGAGAGCACTTGATATATGTCTTGCATTTGAATACTCGTAGTGACAATGGGGTATCATATTGATTCACTTGATATGTGTTTTGGCACTCAACTCGTGGATTCCCGAGGTTACATTAGGGTAATCTATGCATAGGGGTTGATGCATGTTCTCGTCTTTTGTTTCTCCGGTAGAAATCTTGGGGCACTCTTTGTGGTTCTTGTTGTTGGATTGCGTATTATGAATCCAAAATTATTTGGTGTTATTTTAGTATGAACTATTGATAGATCGATCGGAAAGAATAGCTTTGAGGTGGTTTCGTACCCTACAAACGATTTCTTCTTATGTTCTATGCTAGATAGGAACTTTGGAGTGATTCTTCATTGCACATTGAGGGATGGTTATATGATCCAATTATATTAGCATTGTTGAGAGATTGCACTAGAAAAAGTACGGACCCTAGGCCTCATTTTAAGCATTGCAATACCGTTTGTGCTCTGTTTTACCAATAGCTACCTTGCTATTTTTTATTTTTAGATTATAAAAATATATTTCTACCATCCATATTACACTTTTATCACCATCTCTTCACCGAACTAGTGCACACAATTTGCCATTGTATTGGGTGTGTTGGGGACACAAGAGATTTCTTGTATTTGGTTGCATGGTTGTTTGAGAGAGACCATCTTCATCCTACACCTCCCACAGATTGATAAACCTTAGGTCATCTACTTGAGGGAAAATTGCCACTGTCCTACAAAAGTCTGCGCTTGGAGGCCCAACACAAGTCTACAAGAATAAAGTTGCGTAGTAGACATCAAGCTTTTTTGTGGTGCCATTGCTGGGGAGGTGAGTGCTTGAAGGTATATCTTTAGATCTTGCTATTGAATCTTTTAGTTTCTAGTTTTATCACTAGTTTGGTTTATAAAAATAAAACAAAAAATGGAATTGAGGTTGCATCATATTATTCATCTTTATAATGTCTTTCGTGAAAATGATGGAAAGGAAAATTGTGCTCAATTGATAGAAGAAGAATTCAATAAAATGTTTGGCATAAAATCTTTGAATGATGAGCATGATTGCAATGTTGTTGGTATGAATTCTTTGAATATCCATGATGCTAATGATATGCAAAGCCATAAGCTTGGGGATGCTATGTTTGATGAAGATGATATTTTTAGTACCCCAAAATTTGATGTGCAAATTTGTTATGATGATTGCAAGCCTCCTATTTATGATGATTATAATGATGAAAGTGGATTTGGAGAGGTCATGACTTTATTTAGTGATGAATCCACCATTTTGGATGAGGCTTCAATTGACTATGATAACAAAGTTTCTATCTATGATGATTATGGTGATGACATGTATGCTATAAAGAATAATGACAACCATGAAACATGTCATCATGATTATAATTTTCACTCTCATGATAGTTATTTTGTTGAGTTTGCTCCCACTAATATTGATGATAAGAAATTTGCTTATGTGGAGAGTAATAAGTTTTCTATTCTTTTGTGTCATGAAAAGAATGCTTTATGTGATGGTTATATTGTTGATTTTCTTCATGATGCTACTAAAAATTATTATGGGGGGGACTTATGCTTGTAGGAATTGCAATAATACCAAGTTTCCTCTCTATGTGTTGAAAATCTTGAAGTTGTGCTTGTTTTGCCTTCCTATGCTAGTTGATTCTTGTTCCTATAAATTGTTTGATCACAAAATCCCTATGCATAGGAAGTGGGTTAGACATAAATGTGCTTGTCATGTGCTTCATGATGCTCTCTTTGTGTTTCAATTCTTATCTTTTATGTGAGCATCATTGAAATAATCATGCCTAGCTAAAAGGCATTAAAGAAAAGCGCTTGTTGGGAGACAACCCAACATTTACCCCTACTGTTTTTGTGTTTTAACATTATTAAGCTACGATAGTAATCATGTTTTATAACTTTTGTTTCAATAAAGTGCCAAGTAAAGCCTTTTGGATAGTGTGGTGATAGTTGATTTGATCTTGCTGAAAAACAGAAACTTTTGCGCTCAGTAAAATAATTCTAATTTTTAACAGAAGCGTGATAAAATACTGATTCTGTTGGCAGAAGATTAATAGACAAATTTCCCAGGTTGTCCTGATTTTTTAGAATTTTTGGAGTAGCAGAAGTATGGTTGGAGTACAGATTACTACAAACTGTTTTGTTTTTGTCAGATTCTGTTTTCAATGCATAGTTTGCTCGTTTTCTAGTTTCTATGTCTTATATTGCTCAGTATAAATTGTGGAAATGATATGCTACATTAGGAATTATGTGTAAACAATTATGAATCTTGTCTTTCATGGTACCAAAGTGAAATGGTTTGCTCTTTATCATACTAACCTATCTCACGAAGTTCCGTTAAGTTTTGTGTGATTGAAGTTTTCATGTTTTGGGTGAGATGTTGATATGAGGAGAATAAGGAGTGACAAGAACCTAAGCTTGGGGATTCCCAAGACATCCCCAAGGTAATATTCAACGAAGATCCAAGCAACTAAGCTTGGGGATGCCCCGGAAGGCATCCCCTCTTTCGTTTCCAACATTATCGGTAACCTCACTTGGAGCTACATTTTTATTCATCATATGATATGTGTTTTCCTTGGAGCATCATTTTATTTTGTTAGGATTTTCTTGCTTATATTTAGAATAATTTTTTGCATCTTTCATTTCAATAAAAGTGGCAATTATAGCCTTTACCATGCTTATCTTGCAAGTATATGACTTGCTGTTCGAAAACAGAAAGTTTATGGATGTTGCAAAAATTACCGAGAAAGTTAGAATGTGATAAAATGTTGAAACTTTTTGAAAAACAAGATCTGATAAAGTTTTTATAGTTTGGTAATTTTTAGAATTTTTGGAGTTAGGGAAGTATGATGAATATTGCATTCTTTACATACTGTACCGTTTTGACAGATTGCTGTTATGTTTGCATTGCATATGTTCGCTTATTTAATTATTCTATTTGAGGATAGGAGTATTAAATATGCAGAGACATTTAGTATTCAATGTTGAATAATAATTTTGGTGATTTGCTACAGTAGAGAATGATAAGGTTTTTGCATTGGTTTATACTAACTTATCTCACGAGTTCTTGTTGAGTTTTGTGTGGATGAAGTTTTTGAGATTTAGGAAAAGTGTGATACAAGAGGAATTAAGGAGACACAAAAGATCAAGCTTGGGGATGCCCAAGGCACCCCAAGATAATATTTTAAGAAGTCTCAAGCATCTAAGCTTGGGGATGCCCCGGTAGGCATCCCACCTTTCTTCTTCAACAATTATCGGTTAGTAACGGTTGAGCCTAAATTTTTGCTTCTTCACATGATGTGTGCTATTATTGGAATGTCATTTTGTTTTGTTTTGCTTGGTGTTTTAATAAAATACTTAGATCTAGAGAGCCCTCAAATAGCTACCCATTTACATAACTACTCGCTTGATCTTCACTTATATCTTTTTAGAGTAGCTTGTCATTTACTCTTATGCTTCACTTATATCCTATGAGTAAATTGTTGAATGAATTGAATATCATGAAGTTGAAATTATATGTTCATATCATGCCTAGTAGTAGCTTCACATTGGGTTTAGAAAGTGCAATCTTTTGAAGCTTGACAATCACAATATTGGTCATACAAGCAATTCCTGAATGATTAGTACAAGGAAGAGAACTTTGACATGCAAATACACTATCTTGGAAATATTTTGTGATTGTGAGCCCCCAACAAAATATATATGCCAAAATTGTTGATGTTGGACAAGGAAGACAACGTAATGGTTTATGTTTGTTCATATTCATATAGAAGTTATATTGTCATAGATCCTTCAACATGTGGTGCTTGCCCCCCATCTTTGCTAGCCAAAAATTCCGCACCAAGTAGAGATACTACTTGTGCATCCAAAAACCCTTAAACCCAAATCTTATTTCCAAGAGTCCACCATACCTACCTAAGGATTGAGCAAGATCCTTCAAGTAAGTTGACATCAGTGCAATAAGGCAATAGAAATTGCTTCTAAAAGTGTTAGATCATTTAGTGTAAGAGAAAATTGAGTGTTGTACGAACTTGTGATGGCAAAGAATAAAAGCAACAGGCTGCATAATAAAGGTTTCTATCATAAGGGGCAATATAACATGATGTGTTTTTGCAGTAAGGGATTTAGCATACAAACAAAAAGTGCATGGCAACCTCTGGTTCCCTCTGCGAAGGGCCTACATTTTACTTTTATGTATTTACTTTCATGCAAGAGTCAAAGTTTTTCTCTCTATTCCTTTTTATTTTTATCTTTTGGCAAGCATCATGTGGTGAGGAAATATCTAGGCACATATGTCCAGCTGAATATGGGTAGCATGAGTTATTATTGTTGACATCACCCTTGAGGTGAATACGTTGGGAGGTGAAATTATAAGCCCCTATCTTTCTATGTGTCCGGTTGAAATGTTTTTCTCATGTGTATGCGGTGAGTGTTAGCAATCATAGAAGAGTATATGATGGTTGAGTATGTGGAGCTCTTACTTAAACTCTCTTGAATAAGTTGAATTACAATCACTACAAAAAAAGACACATCCGTGACATTTTGGGCTGAACGAATTTTTTTCTGCCATGCTTATGACACTTCTATGAAGATAATTGTGACAAAACCCAGTATCATCATAGATGTGGTGGGCTCCTACTTCTATGACAAAAAATCATGACAAAAATGGGCTTTTCATCTTGGGCGGGCCGGAGACGCGGCTGCATGACATTCTTTGGGTCGTCCATGACGGAAAAAACTGTGGTAGAAGCGAGGGCGAGGAAAATATCGGGGGAGTTTCCGGTTATGGTGGGTGGTCGGGGACCGAGCAATGTGCGTTTCTCTCATACGTACACGTGTGTGTGCGAGGCGTTGGGCTCTAACTGAACCCGAGATATTGCACTAGCTACGTTACTGAACCCGAGCGATCGATCCCTCGTTGTTAACTAAACATGGGTGATTCCTTTGCTACTGCTTCTAACTAAAGCCGGTCGATGCTGCCTCTTGATGAACAGTGAGCGTTGTTGGGGGTTTGGATGAACAGTTCCCAGTGGGGGGGTTGGATGAACATGACCCCGTGGTGTTGCCGCTGGATGAACAGTACCCCAATCGATCGAGCCGGTGGATGAACATGACCCCGTGGAGGGCTGGATGAACAGGACAACCACATGGAGGGCTGGTTGAACAGTGGCCGGTGGAGGGTTGGATGAACTTTAGCCCGTGGAGGGGTGGTTGAACAGGACCCCGTGGAGAGGGCTGGTTGAACAGTAGCCGGTGGAGGAGCGCACGGAGGAGGCTGGATGAACAGGAGTCCGTGGATGAACAGTCGCAGGTGGAGGATGGAGGAGGTCGACGGTGGATGAACAGTAGCCCGTGGAGGCTGGAGGAGGTCGACGGTGGAGATGAACAGTATCCCGCGGAGTCCCGTTTTGCGGTACGCCACACCCCTCCCGATGAACAATACCCCCGTTTCGACCGTAATGCTCCAACACAAGTCTGTTTCCTCTGTTTTGTGGTACGCCACACCCCTCCCGATCAACAGAACCCCGTTTCGACCAAGAGAAGTTTGTTTCCTCCGTTTGCGGTACGCCAGACCCCTCCAGATGAACAGGATCCCGTTTCGACCGTGGCCGGTCAAATACAAGGACATTTCCTCCGTTCTGCGGTACGCCAAGCCTCGTTTCCATCGGTTGTTCTGTCCAAGACGGTTGGCTCCCGATGAACACGACGATGCATTCTGTTCCGACCCAGCCGGTTGGCTCCCATGAACATGACGACGACGTAGTTTCGACGTTCCGACCTAGCCATGTACACGAGCCCTGGCCGTATGTATGCGTGAGTAGGCGTTCGAGACCCTGCCCGTATGTATGTACATGGCCGTATATTTTGGTGTGTGGCTGTATGTACGTCTACAGGGTTTGGATGGGACAGCCTGAACTGCTATGTCGGGGGCTATACTATGACATGTGCCGCTACTTACTCGGCCACGATTCATTGTCGCAGAGCGACCGATCGACCAATATGTACATACACGTTACGACAAGACAGACAACACTACGTACGCTTCGACCGGGTGGGTCCCAGCTATCAGGGAGGATAAGGACGCACTTCCTTGCATGCGAAGATATAGCTGCTGGGTCCCAGCTGTCAGGGAGGGATATCTTTTTTGCCCGTAATAAGGACGCACTTCCTTCCGTGCGAAGATGTAGCTGGTGGTTCCCAGCAGTCAGGGGGAGAAAACATTATTTTTCAGGGTAAAAAGGATGCAGTTGCATGCATGCGTCCATGGGCGTGGTGCATCCCCACTGTCAGCCTCTCATGTACAGTCATCTTCCGATGACTCTCGTTTGTTGATCACGTTGACCACACCGTGCCGAGTGCACCAAGGCCGGTGGACGACAGCGAGGTCCCAGACTGGAAAGACCCGGAGATGGGGAAGACGTGGCAGTGAAGTCGCAGATGGAGAGGAGTGGGAAACTTGACTGGTTCGGGTGTGCGACAGCACTACCGCCCACGGGAGACAGGAGCAAGAACTGAGGTTGAAGAAGGAGCACGGCTGTTAGATTAACATCCAATGGTCCAGCTGCTAGAATCATTTGTTGATTAAGTTGACAA
This sequence comes from Triticum dicoccoides, assembly GCF_002162155.2. NCBI lineage: Eukaryota > Viridiplantae > Streptophyta > Magnoliopsida > Poales > Poaceae > Triticum > Triticum dicoccoides. The sequence goes on from NC_041384.1 coordinate 599,079,451, forward strand.
AGCCCTGCATACACATCTGCTTAGTAGGCCCACAAGTCAGCCACCAAATCTGCCGGGTCCCAGCTGTCATCGAGAGGAATAGTTTTTTCGCATAACAAAGAGGCACTTCCTTCCGTGTGAAGATACATCCGGTTGGTCCCAACTGTCAGGGGGAGGTGATAAACCACAAGTATAGGGGATCGCAACAGTTTTCGAGGGTAGAGTATTCAACCCAAATTTATTGAATCGTCACAAGGGGAGCCAAAGAATATTCTCAAGTATTAGCAGCTGAGCTGTCAATTCAACCACACCTGGAAACTTAATATCTGCAGCAAAGTATTTAGTAGCAAAGTAATATGATAGTAGTGGTAACGATGCAAAAGGTAACGGTAACAAAAGTAGTGTTTTTGGTATTTTGTAGTGATGATAGCAATAGCAACGGAAAAGTAAATAAGCGAAGAACAATATATGGAAAGCTCGTAGGCAATGGATCAGTGATGGAGAATTATTCCGGATGCGGTTCATCATGTAACAGTCATAACAAAGGGTGACACAGAACTAGCTCCAATTCATCAATGTAATGTAGGCATGTATTCCGAATATAGTCGTACGTGCTTATGGAAAAGAACTTGCATGACAACTTTTGTCCTATCCTCCCGTGGCAGCGGGGTCCTAACGGAAACTAAGGGATATTAAGGTCTCCTTTTAATAGAGTACCGGAACAAAGCATTAGCACATAGTGAATACATGAACTCCTCAAACTACGGTCATCACCGGGAGTGGTCCCGATTATTGTCACTTCGGGGTTGCCGGATCATAACACATAGTAGGTGACTATAGACTTGCAAGATAGGATCAAGAACTCTCATATATTGATGAAAACATAATAGGTTCATATCTGAAATCATGGCACTCGGGCCCTAGTGACAAGCATTAAGCATAGCAAAGTCATAGCAATATCAATCTCAGAACATAGTGGATACTAGGGATCAAACCCTAACAAAACTAACTCGATTACATGATAAATCTCATCCAACCCATCACCGTCCAGCAAGCCTATGATGGAACTACTCACGCACTGTCGGGGATCGTAGTAGAAATTTAAAATTTTCTATGCATCACCAAGATCAATCTATGGAGTAACCTAGCAACGAGGGGAAGGAGAGTGCATCTACATACCCTTGTAGATCGCTAAGCGGAAGCGTTCAAGTGAACGAGGTTGATGGAGTCGTACTCGTCGTGATCCAAATCACCGATGATCCTAGCGCCGAACGGACGGCGCCTCCGCGTTCAACACACATACGGAACGGAGACGTCTCCCATGCCTTGATCCAGCAAGGAGGAGGGAGAGGTTGAGGAAGAGGGCTCCAACAGTAGCACGATGGCGTGGTGGTGGTGGAGCTGCAGTACTCTGGCAGGGCTTCGCCAAGCTCTTGCGGAGGAGGAGAGGTGTTGGGGAGGGGAGGGGCTGCGCCAGGGATGTCGTGTGCAGCCCTCCCCTTGCCCCTCTATTTATAGGGGAGGGAGGAAGGGGGACGGCCCCCTCTAGATGAGATCTAGAGGGGGGGTGGCGGCCAAGGGTAGGGGCTTGCCCCCCAAGCAAGGGGGGCGCCCCCTTTAGGGTTTCCCCCCCAACACTAGGCGCATGGGCCCAAGGGGGGGATGCGACCAGCCCATGTAGGGCTGGTTCCCTTTCCTCTACAGCCCATGAGGCCCTACGAGAGAGGTGGCCCCTCCCGGTGGACCCCCAAAAACCCTCCGGTGGCCCCGGTACAATACCGATATGCCCCCCGAACCTTTCCGGTGACCGTATGACAACTTCCTACATATAAATCTTCACCTCCGGACCATTCCGGAACTCCTCGTGACGTCCGGGATCTCATCCGGGACTCCGAACAACATTCGGCAATCACATAAAAGTCTTCCTAACAACCCTAGCGTCACCGAACCTTAAGTGTGTAGACCCTACGGGTTCGGGAGACATGCAGACATGACCGACACGACTCTCCGGTCAATAACCAACAGCGGGATCTAGATACCCATGTTGGCTCCCACATGTTCCACGATGATCTCATCGGATGAACCACGATGTCGAGGATTCAATCAATCCCGTATTCAATTCCCTTTGTCTAGGGGTACGATACTTGCCCGAGATTCGATCGTCGGTATCCCGATACCTTGTTCAATCTCATTACCGGCAAGTCTCTTTACTCGTTCCGTAACACATCATCCCGTGATCAACTCCTTCGTCACATTGTGCACATTATGATGATGTCCTACCGAGTGGGTCCAGAGATACCTCTCCGTTTACACGGAGTGACAAATCCCAGTCTCGATTCGTGCCAACCCAACAGACACTTTCGGAGATACCTGTAGTGTACCTTTATAGACACCCAGTTACGTTGTGACATTTGGCACACCCAAAGCACTCCTACGGTATCCGGGAGTTACACAATCTCATGGTCTAAGGAAATGATACTTGACATTAGAAAAGTTTTAGCAAACGAACTACATGATCTTGTACTAGGCTTAGGATTGGGTCTTGTCCATCACATGATTCTCCTAATGATGTGATCCCGTTATCAACGACATCCAATGTCCATGGTCAGGAAACTATAACCATCTATTGATCAACGAGCTAGTCAACTAGAGGCTTACTAGGGACATGGTGTTGTCTATGTATCCACACATGTATCTGAGTTTCCTATCAATACAATTCTAGCATGGATAATAAACGATTATCATGAACAATGAAATATAATAATAATAACTTAATTTATTATTGCCTCTAGGGCATATTTCCAACAGTCTCCCACTTGCACTAGAGTCAATAATCTAGTTCACATCGCCATGTGATTAACACTCACAGGTCACATCGCCATGTGACCAACATCCAAAGAGTTTACTAGACTCAAAAATCTAGTTCACATCACTATGTGATTAACACTCAATGAGTTCTGGGTTTGATCATGTTATGCTTGTGAGAGAGGTTGTAGTCAACGGGTCTTGCCATATTCAGATCCCTATGTATTTTGCAAAACTTTATGTCATATCGTAGATGATGCTACCACGTTCCACTTGGAGCTATTCCAAATTGTTGCTCCATTATACGTATCCGGTATCTCTACTCAGAGCTATCCAGATAGGTGTTAAGCTTGCATCGACGTAACTCTTTACGTCGAACTCTTTATCACCTCCATAACCAAGAAACATTTCCTTATTCCTCTAAGGATAATTTTGACCGCTATCTGGTGATCTACTCCTAGATCACCTTTGTACCCTCTTGCCAGACATGTGGCAAGGCACACATGAGGTGCGGTACTCAGCATGGCATACCGTATAGAGCCTATGAAAAAAGCATAGGGGACGACCTTCGTCCTTCCTCTTTCTTCTGCCGTGGTCAATCTTTGAGTCTTACTCAACTTCACACCTTACAACTCAGGTAAGAACCCCTTCTTTGACTGATCTATTTTGAACTCTTTCAAAAACATGTCAAGGTGTGCGTTCTTTGAAAGTATCATCAGGCGTCTTGATCTATTTCTATAGATCTTGATGCCCAATATGTAAGCAGCTTTATCGAGGTCTTCCTTTGAAAATCACTCTTCAAACAACCGTTTATGCTTTCCAGAAATTCTACATTATTTCGGATCAACAATATGTCATCCACATATACTTATCAGAAATGTTGTAGTGCTCCCACTCACTTTCTTGTAAATACAAGTTTCTAGCAAACATTGTATAAACCTAAAATCTTTGATCACTCCATCAAAACATATATTCCGATTCCGAGATGCTTGCTCTAGTCCATAGAAGGATTGCTGGAGCCAGCATACCTTTTAGCATCCTTAGGATTGACAAAACCTTTTATTGTATCACATACAACTTTTCTTATGAAAACTGGTAAGAAAACTTGTTTTGACATCCATCTGTAAGATTTCATAATCGAAAAATACAGCTAATGCTAACATGATTCCGACGGACTTAAGCATCGCTACGGGTGAGAAATTCTCATCGTAGTCAACTCCTTGAACTTGTGAAAAGAGTCTTTCCAACAAGTCGAGCTTCATAGACGGTAACATTACCGCCCACGTCCGTCTTCTTCTTAAAGATCCATTTATCTCATTGGCTTGCCGATCATCGGGCAAGTCCACAAAAGTCCATACTTTGTTCTGATACATGGATCCTATCTCGGATTTCATGGCTTCTAACCATTTGTCGGAATACGGGCCCACCATCACTTCTCCATAGCTCGTAGGTTCATTGTTGTCCAACAACATGATATCTGAGACAAGATTACCGTACCACTCAGGAGTAGTACATATCCTTGTCGACCTACGATGTTCGATAGCAACTTGATCCGAAGCTTCATGATCACTATCATTAACTTCCTATTCAACAGACGTAGGCTCCACAGAAAACATCTTTCTATGTTGCATCACTCTCTGGTTGAAGTAAAGGTTCGACAACCTCATCAAGTTCTATCTTCCTCCCACTCAATTCTTTCGAGAGAAACTCCTTCTCGAGAAAGGACCCGTTCTTAGCGACAAACAATTTTCCCTTGGATCTGAGATAGAAGGTGTACCCAACTGTCGCGTTTGGGTATCCTATGGTGTTGTCTATGTATCCACACATGTATCTGAGTTTCCTATCAATACAATTCTAGCATGGATAATAAACGATTATCATGAACAATGAAATATAATAATAATAACTTAATTTATTATTGCCTCTAGGGCATATTTCCAACATGCACGGCAGTGAGCATCATGAAATTGGTGATGGAGGAAGGTTGATGATGACGATGGCGACAGATTCCCCTCTCCGGAGCCCTGAACGGACTCCAGATCAGTCCCCCGAGAGGTTTTAGGGCTTGGCGGCGGCTGCGTATCGTAAAACACAATGAACCCTTCTCTCTTATTTTTTTCTCCCCAAAAGCAAATATATAGAGTTAGAGTTGAGGTCGGAGAAGCTCCAGGGGGCCCGCGAGGTAGGGGGGCGCGCCCAGGGGGCAGGCGCGCCCCCACCCTTGTGGCTAGGGTGTGGCCCCCCTGGTCTTGATCTTTTGCCAGGATTTTTTATTTCAAAAAATACTCTCCGTAAAGTTTAAGGTCATTCCGAGAACTTTTGTTTCTGCACATAAATAACACCATGGCAATTCTGCTGAAAACAACGTCAGTCCGGGTTAGTTCCATTCAAATCATGCAAGTTAGAGTCCAAAACAAGGGCAAACGTGTTTGGAAAAGTAGATACGACGGAGACGTATCAACTCCCCCAAGCTTCAACCTTTGCTTGTCCTCAAGCAATTCAGTTGACAAACTGAAAGTGATAAAGAAAAACTTCTACAAACTGTGCTTGCTCTTGTTGTTGTAAATATGTAAAGCCAACATTCAAGTTTTCAGCAAAGATTAAGAACTAACCATATTCACAATAACACATAGGTCTCATGTTTACTCATATCAATGGCATAATCAACTAGCGAGCAATAATAATAAATCTCGGATGACAACACTTTCTCAAAACAATCATAATATGATATAACAGGATGGTATCTCGCTAGCCCTTTTTGAGACCGCAAAACATAAATGCAGAGCACCTTTAAAGATCAAGGACTGACTAGACATTATAATTCATGGTAAAAGAGATCCACTCAAGTCATACTCAATGTAAACTAACAGTAATGAATGCAAATGACAGCGGTGCTCTCCAACTGGTGCTTTTTAATAAGAGGATGATGACTCAACATAAAAGTAAATAGATAGGCCCTTCGCAGAGGGAAGCAGGGATTTGTAGAGGTGCCAGAGCTTGGTTTTGAAATAGAGGTGAATAATGTTTTGAGCAGTATACTTTCATTGTTAACATAACAACCAAGAGATGGCGATATCTTTCATGCTACACACATTATAGGCGGTTCCGAAACAGAATGGTAAAGTTTATACTCCCCCTCCACCAACAAGCATCAATCCATGGCTTGCTCGAAACAACGAGTGCCTCCAACTAACAAGAGTCCTAGGGGGAGTTTTTGTTTGCAATTGTTTTGATTTGATTTGCATAAAGCATGGGACTGGGCATCCCAGTGACCAGCCATTTTCTCGCGAGTGAGTAGCGGAGTCCACTCCTCTTGAGAATAACCCACCTAACATGGAAGATACAGACATCCCTAGTTGCTACATGAGCTATTCGAGCATACAAAACAGGATGTTTATTTGAAGGTTTAGAGTTTGGCACATACAAATTTACTTGGAACGGCAGGTAGATACCGTATATAGGTAGGTATGGTGGACTCATATGGATCAACTTTGGGGTTTATGGAGTTGGATGCACAAGCAGTATTCCCGCTTAGTACAGGTGAAGGCTAGCAAAAGACTGGGAAGCGACCAGCTAGAGAGCAACAACAGTCATGAACATGCATTAAAATTAATCAACACCGAATGCAAGCATGAGTAGGATATAATGCACCATGAACTTAAATATCGTTGAGGCTATGTTGATTTTGTTTCAACTACATGCGTGAACATGCGCCAAGTCAAGCCACTCGAATCGTTCAAAAGAGGATACCACCCTATCATACCACATCACAACCATTTTAATAGCATGTTGGCACGCAAGGTAAACCATTATAAGCTCCTAACTAATCAAGCATGGGACAAGAAACTATGATCTCTAGTTGTCATTGCAAACATGTTTATTCATAATAGGCTGAATCAGGAACGATGAACTAATCATATTTACAAAAACAAGAGAGGTCGAGTTCATACCAACTTTTCTCATCTCAGTCAGTCCGTCATATATCGTCATAATTGCCTTTCACTTGCACGACCGAACGATGTGAATAATAATAATAGTGCGCGTGCATTGGACTAAGCTGGAATCTACGAGCATTCAATAAACAGGAGAAGACAAGGCAATATGGGCTCTTGGTTAAATCAACAATAATGCATATAAGAGCCACTTCAACAATTAAATCATGGTCTTCTCCTATCGACCCCCAAAGAAAAGAAAATAAATAAAACTATTTACACGGGAAAGCTCCCAACAAGCAAAAGGAAAACAGGAAATATTTTTGGGTTTTCTTTTTAATTACTACTACAAGCATGGAAAGTAAACTAATTAAAAGCTACAACTATTTTTTTGGTTTTTCTTAAGGTTTATTAAACACACAAGAAGAAAGCACACAAAAGGAAAATAAACTAGCATGTATATTAAAATGAAAAAGTATGAGCATCGACATCTAGCAATGAGTGTGTGAACATGAATGTAATGTCGATGAGAAATACGTACTCCCCCAAGCTTAGGCTTTTGGCCTAAGTTGGTCTATGGCCTTGGCTGGCATGGCGGATATCCCTAGTAATAGTTGGGGTCGTACTGAGATGCAGCGGCTATCGGCTCCTGAGCTGCAGCGTGGCGGCGAGCTGCCTCCGCCCTCCTCTCGTACTCATCTGCCTCCTCTCTGGTAATAGAATGTCTTCCTTTTGCCTAATAATCAAAGAAGGCAGGAGCAGGGAGAGTAATATGAATAGCACGACGTCTGTCAAAGATTAAGCGATACTGGAGAGGTGATTCATTCCTCTCGACAAACTGGTGGTGAACCATAGCATTAAGGTCTAGGTAATTAGGAGGCAATTCAATATCATCATTACGTATGGTTACACAAGAAAATCAGCTAAGTGGGTTGCATAAATTCCACCAAATAAATCTCCATTAAATCTATTAAGATGCAACCTACGTGCAACAATGGCTCCCAAATTATAAGATTTATCTCCTAACACAGCACTCCTAAGAATACCGAGGTCAGGAACACACATATGACATGCTTCATCTTTACCATTTATGCACCTACCTATGAAGAGAGCAAAATAATGTATAGTAGGAAAATGAATGCTCCCTATGGTAGCTTGTGTTATATCTCTAGATTCCCCCACAGTTATACTAGCAAGAAAATTTCTAAATTCAGATTTGCGGGGTTCACTAGCACTACCCCATTGTGAGAGTTTGCAAGCAGTGGTAAAATCCTCTAAGTCCATAGTATAAGATTTTTCATAAAGATCAAACATGACAGTTGGAGAATTACGTGAAGATGAAAATTCAAACCTCCTCACAAAGGAACTAGTGAGATAGTGGTACTGGAGGCACTTTTCTTCCTCGAAGCTCACAAGATCAGCGTTACGCAAATATGCGTTAAATTCTTCCTTAATTCCCGCTCCATTCATAAAGTTTTCCGAAGGAAATTCACAAGGACACACTAGAGCGTCTCTTGGTGGCTCTTCATCAGCATCACACATTGCAATCCTGGGTCCTTGCTTCCTTGAAGAACCACCTTGGTACATTTTCCTAAGCATATTTATTCCTCTGAAAAAATTTCTGAATTTTTTAGTAACTTCAAGTAAAAGTAAACAAAACTCAACAAAATTGATAGCAACTACTCCTACAAGTGCCTAGAGCCTATATCATGCATCAAAACTACTTGGAACCATATAAATTTGACATGCAAGCTCAAGCACATGGTCACCTAGGCAACATAAATTTGCGATGAATAAAGCACTAGAGCAAAAACTATTTGGACCAATGGAGGAGTCACATACCAAGGAACAACCCGCCTAAGCAGTTTTGTGAGAAGTGCTTTGAGCAAGGAGATCGAAAATGGCAGCAAAATGAGCTTGGACTCGGGTTTGAGCTGGATATTGGTGTTTGTGGGAGGAAGAAGGAGTGTGTGGGTGCAGGAATAAGTGGAGGAGGGCCACCGTGGGCCCACGAGGCAGGGTGGCGCGCCTAGGGGGGTAGGGCGCGCCCTCCACCCTCATGACCAGGTGGATGCCCCCAGTGTTGTGTTCTCAGTGCCAAATATTCTCAAATAATCTAGAAAAAAATCATATTTAAATTTCAGGGCATTTGGAAGACTTTTATTTTCGGGGTATTTTTATATTGCACGGATAATTCAGAAAACAGACGAAAAATACTTATTTTTATTTTATTTTATATAAATAACAGAAAGTAAAAGGAGGGTACAGAAGGTTGTGCCTTGTAGTTTCATCCATCTCATGCTCATCCTCACAAATACCGACAGGTATAGCAGTTGATTTATCATCTCATGCTCAACCTTCTGTTAAAATCAAGTCTACGATATAAAGATAGAGGCATAACACTAACACTGAATCCAAGATCACATAAAGCAGTCTTAACATAGTTTCTTTTAATGGAGCAAGCATGGTATAGTGGGTACTCTTGGATCTCCAAGTTTCTTTGGTATTCCACCCTTAAAAGTATAATTAGCAAGCATGGTGGAAATTTCAGCTTCCGGTATCTTTCTTTTATTAGTGACAATTTCTTTCATGTACTTAGCATAAGGATTCATTTTAAGCATATCCGTTAATCGCATACCCAAAAAGATAGGTCTAATCATTTCAGCAAAGCGCTCAAAATCCTCATCATCCTTTTTCTTGGATGGTTTGGGAGGGAAAGGCATGGGTTTCTGAACCCATGGTTCTCTTTCTTTACCATGCTTCCTAGCAACAAAGTCTTTCTTATCATAACGTTGATTCTTTGATTGTGGGTTATCAAGAACAATAGCAGGTTCAATTTCTATATCATTATCATTACTAGGTTGAGCATCATCATGAACATTATCATTAACATTATCACTAGTTTCAGGTTCAATACCAGATTGTCTTTCAGCATCAGAAATAGAAATATCATTTGGATTCTCAGGTGTTTCAGCGATAGGTTCACTAGGAGCATGCAAAGTCCTATCATTTTCTTTTTCTTCCTTTTAGAAGGACTAGGCACATCTATATTATTTATCTGAGAATCTTGCTCAATTCTCTTACGGTGGCCTTCAGGATACAGAGGTTCCTGAGTCATTCTACCAGTTCTAGTAGCCACTCTAACAGCATAATCATTATTTTTACTATTCAATTCATTGAGCAAATCATTTTGAGCCTTAAGTACTTGTTCTACTTGAGTGGTAACCATAGAAGCAAGTTTACTAATAAGTTTAAGTTCACCTTTAACTCTAGACATATAATCACCCAAGTATTCAAGCGTATCGGAATTATATTTCAATTGTCTACCAAAATAAGCTTTAAAGTTTTCTTGTTTAACAATGAAATTGTCAAACTCATCTAAGCATTGTCTAGCAGACTTATAACGAGGGATATCACCTTCATCATATCTATAGAGAGAATTTACCTTTACTACCTGTGTCGGGTTATCAAGACCACGAGTTTCTTCAATAAGTGATGGATCAAGATCATATGTTTCTTCACCAGGCGGTAAATTAAGACCATGTATTTCTTCAATAGGAGGTAAATTCTTAACATCTTCAACTTTAATACCTTTTTATTCTATAGATTTCTTTGCCTCTTGCATATCTTCATGACTGAGAAATAGAACACCTCTTTTCTTCGGAGTTGGTTTAGGAATAGGCTCAGGAGTTGTCTCAGGAAGTGTCCAATTATTTTCATTTGTCAACATATTATTCAATAGAATTTCAGCTTCATACGGTGTTCTTTCCCTGAAAACAGAACCACCACAACTATCCAGGTAATCTCTGGAAGCATCGGTTAGTCCATTATAAAAGATATCAAGTATTTCATTTTTCTTAAGAGGGTGATCAGGCAAAGCATTAAGTAATTGGAGAAGCCTCTGTCGGTGTTCTGGGAATGGGGGTCCCCATACTTGCCTGCCTGCGGCCTGTGGCGTTGCTCAAAGGGGGCCCAGCACGGCCCGTCTTCATCGACACAGACCCAAGACCCTCGCGAGGGGCCAAGCGCGGGGCGGACGACACGGAGCTTCCTCAGGCATGACCACATCAGGTTGGATCGCGAGGAGGCGGAGAGATCAAGGCGGGGTACCTCACGAGGTGCCCGTGACACAAGCCATGACGACCAAGGGCGCCAGGCGGGCGCCAGCCCGCGCAGTGTCCTCCTTTCCTCTTTGGTGCAAAGGGAGCAAGCGCAGGCGAGAGCATCAAGCAAAGGCACCCGTTTTGGTGCAACGAGACCAAGACCAGTCCAACGGCAGGGAGGAAGTCATTGTGGAGCCCAAGCCAGCGTCACCACCAGAGTGTTTGGCAGGCGAGGACTAACTTTAGTCAGGATAAGTGTACCAGATGTTCCCCTTCAAAATGGCCAATTGTTGGCGCCCTTCCCGCTCAATATTTGGGAAGAGGCCCAGGGCCTTTGCCTATAAATAGGACTAGCCACCCACAGGGTAGGAAAGAGGGAAGATCGGATCGAGTAGCATCACACACACAGAGAGAGAAGGGTGACTGAACTCCTCCTAGCAGTTCATCCCCACAGCCAAGAGCAGACCCTCGCAAGGCTGTTCTTCCTTGTATTGCTCATCATCATCAGCCCAAGAGGCAATCCACCACACCACACACTAGAGTAGGGTGTTACACCACAACGGTGGCCCGAACCAGTATAAACCCTGTGTCTCTTGTGCTGTTCTTTCCACAGCTTAGATCTCAGCGAGGCGGAGGGGTGCAGGTAGGTAGAAGGCGAAATCTCCACGCGCACCCCAGTGTTCGAACCTCAAGGGTCTGCCGGAACCCGAAATCCGACATTTGGCGCGCCAGGTAGGGGTGCACCAGAATTCGTCTTCCACCACCCCGTTCTCCTCCGACCATCGCGTCCATGTCTGACGCTCGTCGGGCCCGTGCCGAGCGCCGGGCCGCTCTCGCTTCCCGTGTCGCCCAGACGGCTCCTGTCGGCGGGCGTCCTTGCCGTTCCCCGTCACCTGCCGTCAACACCGCCACCGGCCCGACGGGGGACGAGCAGCAAGCGTCGTCTCAGCATCCGTCCATGCGGCAAGACGGCCGCACCGCTACTCCCTCTCTCACCCCAGCTGGTTCTTCGTCCCACGCGCTCCGCGCACCCATGGAGGCTCGAGCTGCGCTCATCGCGGCAAACGAGCTCCTGCGCTACCGTCCAGTTGACGACGTCTACGAAGAATGGCTCGACCACATCGCCGAGCTCGTCCGCGCCGCAGGGGGCTCTCCTGCGCCGTCCGTTCCGCTGCACCGCACCCTGCCCCGCGCGGGCGATGAAGCTCCGGCGGCGCCCCGGCCGCCTCCTCCTCAAGAAGGCGCCATGGCTCCAAGGCGCATGGCCCCTGGGCGGAACCCGCTCCGTCAGGTGCCAGCACGGCAAGAGCAGAGCTGCCAAGAAGTCCCTCGCCCGCAAGAAGCTGCCTGGGCGCTCCCTGCTCCAGCACGTCGCGACCATGCTCCTGCTCCCGCGCGTCAAGACCCCGTGCTGCTCCCAGCTGCAGCGCGTGGGGGCATGCAAGACCAAGCTCTTCGTCACCCAAGGCCTCCCATGGCCACAGTAGGCTGCCGTGCATTCACCGCCGAGCTACGCAACGTCGCGTGGCCCGGCAAGTTCGAGCCAGACCTGCCTCCTCGTTACGACGGCAGGCCGACCCTGCGGAGTTCCTCCAGCTCTATGAGGTGGGCATCGAAGCTTCCAACGGAGACGAGAAGGTCATGGCAAACTGGTTCCCCATGGCGCTCAAGGACGGGGCCCGCACCTGGCTCCTGAACCTGGCCCCAGGCACGATCTCCTCCTGGGACGAGATGCGCACCCGCTTCATCGCCAACTTCCAAGGTACTCGCGACCAGCCACCCGCCGTGAGCGACATGCGCCGCATCAAGCAACAACCCGGAGAGACCCTGCAGAAGTACATCCAGTGCTTCAACAATGCACGCCTCAAGATTCCCAAGGTGACCGAGGAGGCCATCATCTCAGCCTTCTCCGACGGCGTGCACGATGTCAAGATGAAGGAGGAGCTGGCGATGCATGAAGACCTGTGCACTTCCTTGGAGTTGTTCAAGTTGGCAACCAAGTGCGCCAGGGCTGAGGAAGGGCGTCTCTCCCTCCTCCAGCTGCCTGCCGCAGACCCAGAAGAGAAGAAGCCCAAGGCCAAGGATGTGAAGCGCAAGGAGGCTGCCGTGCTCGCGGCAGAACCAGACACCAAGCGGGGCAGAGATCTGCCCGAACCTCCCAAGGGCAGTCGGTACTGTGTGTACCACGACCTCCACACCCACAACACCAACGAATGTCAAGAGCTCCGAGCTGTGCGAGAAGGAAGGATCGGCCGTCGCCCCGACCATGGTGACCGGGGCTACGGTCGAGGAGGAGGAAGGAACGTAGGACGCTGGGAAGATCGCAGCCCGCGCCAAGGGTGGCGCGATCAACCTCACGAGGATCGCTGGCAAGACCCGCCTCGTGAGGGAGACTGAAGGGATCAGCCTCGCGAGGATCGCCCGCAAGGCAACGCAGGCCTCCCTCCGCTGCCGCCGTAGCCAAGGAGAAACGAGGACCGCCATCAGGACGAGGGGGCTGGGGGCTTCCAGGAGCCGCGCGCAGTCGCCTGCATCCTGGGCGGGGCTCAAGCCCCAGCCTCTCAACGCATCTTCAAGCAGTTCGCCTGCGAAGTGAATGCAGTCCTCCCCAAGCTGGAAGCCACACGCCCTCTCAGGTGGTCGGCGTGCGCCATCACGTTCAGCTCAGCAGATCATCTCAAGTGTGCAGCTACAGCCGGAGTCCTCCCGATGCTTTGTTCTCCAATCATCAGCAACGTGGTGGTCACCAGGACCCTCATCGATGGCGGGGCAGGGCTCAACGTCCTGTCCGTGGAAACATTTAACAATCTCCAAGTGCCCTACAACCAGCTCCAGCCGACCAAGCCTTTCCCCGGAGTCACCGACGGCTCCACGGTCCCGATTGGGCAGGTCCGCCTCCCAGTCACCTTCGGGACACGCGACAACTACCACACCGAGCTCATCGACTTCGACGTCGCTCACATTCGCCTGCCGTACAACGCCATCCTTGGGTACCCAGCGCTGGCCAAGTTCATGGCCGTAACTCACCACGGCTACAACGTCCTCAAGATGCCAGGAAGTGGCGGAGTCATCACGGTGCCCTGTGAAGAGAAGGACGCGGTGTGTTCCCTGGAACGAGCCTTTCAGGCCGTGTCACTGGAAGACCCGGATCGTGGAAGCGGGAGGCTTCCCGAGACCACCCCCAAGAAGAAGAAGACATCGTCCGTCCCGGCCCCTCAGGAGGCAGGCCCCTCAGGGACCTCTCCTGACCAGGGGGAACCTCCTTCCATTGCATAGGAAAGCGCGCCCGGCACCCTCCTCAGGCAGGGCTCGGGGGCTCTCCCTGGAGGGCCACCGACCTGGCTAAGGTCATGAGGGAGGCGCTTGGGCACCACACGGAGGCGTGTTTCGAAGCACGTTTCCCTCAGGAAGGAGTAAAGCAAGGAGAGCCAGACCCTCAGGAGTTCGTCAGCAAGGCCATTTAGGAGCTACAGGAGTCAAGAGTCATAAGAGGTGGCCGCCGCCTACCAGCTGTGGCTCCCCATCCAGGCGAGGATGGTGGGCTGCGCGTCTGCATCGACATACCAGGGCTCAATCGAGTCGCCTCCCTGGAGCGCCTCTAGCCCTCGTGAGTGGGGCGCTGCGAAGGTCCACGCCATAGCTACATTTGCATGCCTTACGGCTTGCCGAACGCGGCTACCACGTACCGGCGCCTCACGAGGGGCATCATGGAAGCTCAAGAGGCCAGGCGTTCCACAACCCTGGCGGAGATGGAGATGGTCCTCAAGGAACCACCAGCGCCTCCGGAGCCTCCCGAGGCCCCTGGGCCTGGGGGCTCGTGAGGATCGGCTTCCGCAGCCCACCGAGTCTGCTACACCAACACTCCTTCGTCCTCAACATCATCAGGTGACATCTTTCAAGTTTCACTTCCAGCTAGGAGCGCCCCCCAGGGCTGCATTATTCCCAGGCCGCATGGGTCCATCCCTGCGGCATGTATCCCTTTTATTCCATGTTGTTAGCTTACCTTATTGGGGGCGCCCCTCGGGCTGCATCATCCCCCAAGTTGCTCGGGCCAGACCGAGCGGCATGTACCCCTTTTGCGTTTATTTCCGGCTATGCGTTCGACCCACCATGCTTGATTATTTGATGTCTGTCCACGGCACCTCTTCTTCTCCATGCAGACCACTTGCACGTTAAAGGGGGGGGGGTACCCGAGCATCGCGACTCAGGGCTCTTACTGGCTCTCCAGCCCTCACCCTCTGGCCTTGTCCACGGCATCGCGACGTGGCATACCAGCGACGGCTGAGACCAGCTCGAGGGCCGGGACCCGAGGACGTAGAGTGCCGGCATCTAACCAAATTTGCAAGGACACATCACAAGATAAGGCCCAGTGCCAGGTGCAACCCGCCTAGAGGTAGGGCCCCGTGAGTCCCGCGCTGGCTCACGGGTGCCCAGATACACCTCGCCAGGCCCTACCGTGCCAGCCACGTGTCAGGGCGGGGCTGTACATGCCCTGGGGGCTCCTCCCAGAGGGGAGCCCCCTCCCACGTACCAGTGGAAGCACCATGCTCCGCGCTGGCTGACAACACTGCCAAGGAGCGGCTATGCCCGTACACATACGGAAGCGCTATGCTCCGCGCTGGTGATAAACAACTGAGGGCGGCCCTCGGGCCGCATCAACCTCAGGGAGCCCAGAGCTCAGTGTCTAGCCTCATCGTAACGCCTCCCCTCGGGAGTTCCGCACGAGGGAGCTGGGCACGGGGGCTGCGCTCGGGTCACACCCAGACGCGCACCACCCAGCCAGGCCCCCTCGGGCCTGGTTCGTCGCGCGTCTCTCCCCGAGCGGAGCCAAGGTACGAAGGCCGTTTGAGCGTCAAGGGGGACTCCTGAGCATCGCGACTCAGGAGCCTAACTGGTCACGTAGCCCCTCACTCCTTAGTTCCGAAAGGCTAACGGCGGTTGAGGTATGCGCGCGGCCGGGCTCTGCAGACGTAGAACGGTAGATCCACCCACATCATACCTCCCTACTTGCTGTTCGTGCGCCAAGGGGGACTCCTGAGCATCGCGACTCAGGAGCCTAACTGGTCATGTAGCCCCTCACTCCTTGGCCCCATCCTGGTTTCCGGTCGGGACTAACGCTGGGTGAGGTATGCGCGGGGCCGGGCTCTGCCGGCGTAGAACATAAGCAAGTAGGAAGGAAAAGCGCAAATTTCAAGGAATTCAAAAGCAAATATTGCAGTCCACACTGTTATCTCAGCAAGTTTAAACGCCTCCCCGAGGCATGATACATGTGCAGGAATTAAAGGCAGGACAGGAGCCATAACGGAGTCACTAGTCGGCGGTGGAGCAGCGCGGGGTGGGTTCGCCTCATGGAGCAGCGGGGTTAGCAGCGCCTTGCTTCGGCTTGGTGCTGAAGGCCCGGAACTTCCCCAGCAGAGCCTCCGCACGACCCTTCACGGCCTCGGCAGCGGCAGCGGCACGCTCGCCGCTTACTGGCTCCAGCAGGCTATCAAGGTCGACGCCGGGATGGCGAAGGTAGATGTGGGCGAGGACCCGCGTCAGCGCCGCAGAAGACAGGACATGTGCCTCGGCCTCGGCCGTGGGGCCAAGGCCAAGGGCAACATCTTCAAGAGCACGAACCAGGAAGGGAAGCAGCTTGGTGGGGCCGTCCTCAGCGCCAGCCAGCGGGCTCTCCAGGCCGGTGTCGTAAAGCATCCTCAGCGAGGAGCGAGCCTTCGCCTCCATCTCCGCGAAGGCCACGCGGTCCTCGGCAAGAACCTGGGCCTTGTCGTCCAGCTTGACCTTCCTCGCCCCCAACTCCTGCTCCAGCGCGCCTAGGTGGTCGCGGCGCTTCCTGAGCTTAGCCTCCCGGCCCTCGACGGCCGCCTCGCGAGCCTTCACGCCTTCTTCCTGCTCTTGGCAAAGGCGGACCTCTTTCGCGAGCTGGTCCCGCAGGCCTTGTAGCTCATCCTCCAGAGCCTTGCAGCGACCACGGGCGTCGACCACCTCCCCTAGGGTTGCGTCATGTGCAGCCTTCGCCTCAAGGATGGCCTGCCTCTCCTCATCGCAAGCCGTCGAGGCCTAGACCAGCGCCGCCCGAATCGAAGCATCGGAGCGAATCCATCCTGAAGCCAGCTCCAAGCGCCCGGCCACCAAGCGAGCGTCAGTGCCAAGTAGATCCTGCCGTAGCCGGTCCAGCTCAGCGGCAGCATGATCCAGAACAGCAGGAGGAGTCGGAGAGACAGCAGTCGGTGGAGTAGGAGGAGAAGGCGGCAGCGCGACCACAACATCCTAAGGCGAAGCTTGCTGCGCCCCAATGGCTGAAGTGGCAGCAGCAGGCGAAGGCACCTCGGGAGTCACTTGGGCCATGGGAGCTGAGCCCACCCCAGCCGGCTCAGCCAGGCCTCGCGAGGACGACCGGGCAGGAGAAGCCCGTGCGTCGCGGTCACCTTCCTTCGCGGGCAGAGGCGCTGCCATGCATGGAACCTCAGGAGCTCCCTTCGGCTTCTTTGTGGCGGGCGCCAGCCTATCCAAGAGATGCGGACATCAAGCCTCAGAAGCAGAACAAGAAATAAAGACAAGAATCAAGCACTTACGGGTCGTCGCCAGTGAGCTCAAGCGGCCTCCGGCCAAATTTGAAGCCCGAAAGCCGACTGGAAGGGTCAACCTTAGGAAGCTTGGAAGCGGAAGGCGCGTCTGCGGTCCGCCTCGGGGACGAGGCAGACCCGCGGGAGATCAGCCCGGTCCCGTCCTTCTTCGGGATCGAGGGCAAGCTTCCACCGTCCTGCTCGTCATCATCCTCGTCGTCATCGCTCGGAGAGAGGCGGAGAATGCGGGACCTGCACCGGGGGAGGGGAGCCCTCGACTCTCCGTCAGTCGCCTCGGAGTCAGGCCCTTTTTCCCGCTCCCCTCCTTCCTTCTCTTCGTTGGAGTCGTCGGAGGACACGTCCACCGATTCCACAGGAGTTTCTATGGGCACGGGCCCGTCCCCATTGAAGATGGGCATGGACTCCACTACCTGCTCCCAGTCGTCGCTGAGGAACAAGGGCGTAGGGGCGCCCTCCAACCTCGCCACATCGCCCCCGACCAGAGATTGGAGGACCGCAGCCAGATCTCCGTCGGCCAAGGCCGCGGGGCTCGGATGGGGCCTCTACATCGGAAGTGAGTACTGTCGAAGCGGAGCCAGCTGGTGCTCCAGGAATCCCCTCAGCAGCGACGCGCCGGTCAGCTTCGCCGCCACCATGTTGGCCGGCCTCAGACCCGCGTCCAACTTCTCTAACACCAGCTTCGCGCGGGGTCCGCGAGCTCCGCTCGACCCCAATCGTTGGAGCTCGTGGGTTGCTCCGTGGGCAATATCAGCCGAGGGTGGATGCGCCCAGTATCTGCCAAGACCCACTTGTTCCTGAAGCCCTCAATCCTTTTCCTGGGGTTCGAAATGGCAATGGCGCCGCCGTACGCGATGAAGCTCGCGCACGCGGAAGCAGGACCGCGAGAGGTCCGGAGGTAGAAATAGTGGCGCAGCAAGGCCACCAAGGGCTGCACCCCTACGTGAGCCTCGCAGTAATAGGCGAAGATTGCCAGGAGAAGGACGGAGTTGGGGTGGAGATGCAGAGCCTGTAGCTTATAATGGCGGAGGACAGAGAAGAAGAACTCAGAGAAGGGAGGCACCAGGCCAGCAACAATGGCGCTTACAAAGAACGGATAGAAGGTGCTCCCTTGGCCCTCAGGGGTGGCGGAGCCGGCCTTGAAGACCTTCGCCCCGTCGATGCCCTACGCCGCCGCCATCTGGCGCAACCGGGCGAGGCTCGCCTCCGACACATTCGGCGAGTCCAGGGCAGACGAGTACCAAGCTCCGGCCAGGGAATGATGAGGCGCCATGGCTTCCTAGGTCACGCGGTCGGAGTAGATCTGGAAATTTTGGAGGAAGGAAGGGGAGGCAAAAGAAAGGGGATCTGAGCAGCAACCGGAGAAAGCAAAAAGCAAAGCCTGGGTAGATGCCGCTCCTTTATCAACTCGTGCGGTTGCTGAGGCACCCATGTCCAATCAACCGCCACGCGGTGCCCAAGGCCGCTCGCTGTTAGGGCCCGCGGCGCTTCGCCCTTGCCCTTTCACCTCCCTGCACGGCCAAGTCCGGGCGCGCCTTGGGCCCGAGGGCTACTGTCGGTGTTCTGGGAACGGGGGTCCCCAGACTTGCCTGCCTGCGGCCTGCGGCGTGGCTCGAAGGGGGCCCAGCATGGCCCGTCTTCATCGACACAGACCCAAGACCCTCGCGAGGGGCCAAGCCTCATGGGGCGGACGACACAGAGCTTCCTCAGGCACGGCCACATCAGGCTGGCTCGCGAGGAGGCGGAGAGATCAAGGCGGGGTACCTCACGAGGTGCCCGTGATGCAAGCCATGACGACCAAGGGCTCCAGGCGGGCGCCCGTGCAGTGTCCTCCTTTCCTCTTTGGTGCAAAGGGAGCAAGCGCAGGCGAGAGCATCAAGCAAAGGCACCCGTTTCGGTGCAACGAGACCAAGACTAGGCCAACGGCAGGGAGGAAGTCATTGTGGAGCCCAAGCCAGCATCACCACCAGAGTCTTTGGCAGGCGAGGACTAACTTTAGTCAGGATAAGTGTACCAGATGTTCCCCTTCAAAATGGCCAATTGTTGGCGCCCTTCCTGCTCAATATTTGGGAAGAGGCCCAGGGCCTTTGCCTATAAATAGGACTATCCACCCACAGGGTAGGAAAGAGGGAAAATCGGATCCAGTAGCATCACAAAGAGAGAGAGAGAGAGAAGGGTGACTGAACTCCTCCTAGCAGTTCATCCCCACAGCCAAGAGCAGACCCTCGCGAGGCTGTTCTTCCTTGTATTTCTCATCATCATCAGCCCAAGAGGCAATCCACCACACCACACACTAGAGTAGGGTGTTACACCACAACGGTGGCCCGAACCAGTATAAACCCTGTGTCTCTTGTGCTGTTCTTTCCACAACTTAGATCTCAGTGAGGCGGAGGGGTGCAGGTAGGTAGAAGGCGAAATCTCCACACGCACCCCAGTGTTCAAACCTCAAGGGTCTGCCGGAACCCGAAATCCGACAGCCTCCCCCAAGCTTGTGGGAGACTCTCTTCTTCAATTTGCACAAAATTATATATATCCCTTAAGGCACCTTGTTTCTTATGAGCAGGGAAATATTTAGTAGAGAAGTAATAAATCATATCCCGGGGACTATGCACACAACCAGGATCAAGAGAATTAAACCATATCTTAGCATCACCCTTTAATGAGAACGGAAATATTTTAAGGATATAAAGGTAGCGAGATTTCTCATCATTAGTGAACAAGGTGGCTATATCATTTAATTTAGTAAGATGTGCTACAACAGTTTCAGATTCATAGCCATGAAAAGGATCAGATTCAACCAAAGTAATTATATCAGGATCAATAGAGAATTCATAATCCTTATCAGTAACACAGATAGGTGAAGTAGCAAAAGCAGGGTCAGGTTTCATTCTAGCATTAAGAGATTGCTGCTTCCATTTAGCTAATAACCTCTTGAGCTCATATATATCTTTGCTAGCTAAAATAGCTAGAGCAGCTTCTTTTTCAAAGACATAACTGTCGATGTCAAAACCGGCGGATATCGGGTAGGGGGTCCCGAACTGTGCGTCTAGGCCAGATGGTAACAGGAGGCAGGGGACACGATGTTTTACCCAGGTTCGGGCCCTCTTGATGGAGGTAAAACCCTATGTCCTGCTTGATTAATATTGATGATATGGGTAGTACAAGAGTAGATCTACCACGAGATCAGAGAGGCTAAACCCTAGAAGCTAGCCTATGGTATGATTGTATGTTGTGATTGTTGTCCTACGGACTAAAACCCTTCGGTTTATATAGACACCGGAGAGGGTTAGGGTTACACAAGGTCGGTTACAAAGGAGGAGATATCCATATCCGTATTGCCTAGCTTGTCTTCCACGCCAAGTAGAGTCCCATACGGACACGAGATGAAGTCTTCAATCTTGTATCTTCATAGTCTAGCAGTCCGGCCAATGGAGATAGTCCGGCTGTCCGGAGACCCCCTAATCCAGGACTCCCTCAGTAGCCCCTAAACCAGGCTTCAATGATGATGAGTCCGGCATGCAGTATTGTCTTCGACATTGCAAGGCGGGTTCCTTCTCCGAATACATCACAGAAGAATTTGAATACGAGGATAGTGTCCGACCCTGCAAATTAAGTTCCACATTCCACCCGCACAGAGAATAATATTTTCGCAGATCTAATTCCCTGGCTTGTTTTGGTAAGCATGACGTTATGTCATGGCCCGGTGATTACTCGA
This sequence comes from Triticum dicoccoides, assembly GCF_002162155.2. NCBI lineage: Eukaryota > Viridiplantae > Streptophyta > Magnoliopsida > Poales > Poaceae > Triticum > Triticum dicoccoides. Next base: position 599,100,569 of record NC_041384.1, read on the forward strand.
ACCGTTTCCTTTAACCAGCTCCACACACGACGCGAGGCGGTTTCTTGACACGTCTTGCCGAAGTGGAGATCGTGTTCCCTCAATTACGGGATTCTCATTAATGCGGTCGTGGGTAACCCAACCGTGTCTAGGACACCTATATTATAGGCAAGTCCTAAACGGCTACAGAGAGGATACTTGATATTCACCCTCTTTATAAAGGGACAATATTTTCGCTTTTTCCCTCTCGTGCTCAATCAAACCCTTCCCCCGCCTCGAGTTCTAACACCCAAAGCCTAGGTTAGGTGCTCCGGATCTTCAATCATGTCCGGATCCAGCCTTCAAGGCTGATGGATGCCCTCCTCCGTTACGGAAGAGGACATTAAGAAGTTGAGGGAGGCCAGATATCTGACTGCCGAGGTTCCGCTTCGGCTGCCTACTCGAGGGCAGATTGTCCCTACCCTCGAACCCAACGAGAACGTCGTGTTCATCTCCCACTTCCTCCGAGGTCTAGGCCTTACTTTGGATCCCTTCGTCAGGGGTTTGATGTTCTATTACGGGCTAGATTTCCACGATCTAGCTCCGGACTCCTTCCTCCACATCTCGGCATTTATTGTCGTGTGTGAGGCCTTCCTCCGCGTTACCCCTCACTTCGCCCTGTGGCTCAAGACCTTTGAAGTAAAGCCGAAGATGATCGAGGGGCAACATGCAGCGTGCGGAGGTGCCTTAATAAGCAAGATAGCAGGAGCTCCATGGCCGAAAGGTTCCTTTCTAGAAGTGTCCGAATCATGGCAACGGGAGTGGTTTTACGTCACGGCTCCTAGAAGTGCCAAGTGGGCGGCTTCCCCGGCTTTCCGCTCGGGCCCCCCACCACAACTGATGTCATGGATTAGCAGAGGTCTGAGCTGGGGTCCAGCCAAGGACGTGCCTATACTGCAAAGCCGCATCCAAGATCTCTTCGAGGGAGATTTTAATTTGGTCGCGGTAATTCAAGTTATGCTGGTTCGTCAAGTCCAGCCTTGCAAATGCCGGCCCCTTTGCTTGTGGGAGTTCAACCCAGAGGGATCACGTGCCATTCAAAGTTTCCTCGGCCTGACGCATGAGGAGATGTACAAGTCATTCTTCGGACCTCAAGTAGAATGTCCGGATATTACCGAGGACGTGGGCCTAAGTAGTAACCGCGCCGCCGAACAAGTAAGAAATCCTCTAGCCGAACACACTATCTTTTATTCGAAGTTATTTCTGAGAGTTCGCTTTTTGACCAGGACTGTCTAACAAAGACGAAGATGATTCGGTGTTTGGCCCCCCTCCCCGAGGGTTTGGAAAATCCGGTATTGGAAAAGATGCTCGAGGTCGCACCTTGCCCGGTGCCCTTGAAGGAAGATACCGGGGGGGGGGATAATACGGGCGGACGCGGGCCCCCATTGCTGCCCGTTCCAACTGAGGGAACAAGAGTCTCCACGAAGGAGGACAACCGGGGGAGGAAAAGGACTGCTTTCGAGGATCCGGAAGCTGAAGCCTCCAAACGGGAGAAGAAGTCTCCCACAGAGGTTCCTGCCTCGGGGGGTGCTTTTGCCGCACAAAGTCCGTGGGGGGATCAGCCCCCCAATGAGTCATAAGTGATCCAAAATACTTTAATAGTAAAGGTATGCTATCTTTTTTTCTAAGAGAATAACCACCGCATATATCTTGCAGTTCGGGCCTTAGCCCCTCTCAGCTGAGCTCGTCTTCGGGGGATCTTCTTCCAGAGATGATGGAGAGCGAAACGCCTCCCCCAGACTCCTCCGCTCAAGAAGAGGGCAACCCCGAAGTGTCGTCACGGAGGGCCTCTCCGGATCCGGTGAGGCCAGAAGATAATCCCATAGACCCCCGAAGTCCCCAGTGTCCGGCTCTGGAAGAGAGCAGACAAAAGAGTCCGGCACCGTCTGGTGTGCGATCGGACGTTCTAAGGGAGTTGGTGGGGCGAGCGGCCATCTCAGAAGAACACCGTATGCTGATGAGTATGGTGATGGAGAGAATCTCGTCCGCCGAAAGCGGATTGCATGAAGCCTTTATGAGTCTACTGACAGGCTTTGAGGTACGTGAGATAATATGTGATAGTTCTGCACATGTTAGGTGTGCCCTATGTAGATAGTAGGCCCTGAGACTCTGGTTGTCATCGAGAACGGCGGCGAACAAAGGATCATATTCCCAGGCAGTAACCAGACTGCCCCTATGTGCAGGTGGTGGAAGCTCCGGTGGCTAGCCGGACTAGTGAGTTTGCCAAATTAAAACGACAACTGGATGCGGCAAACACCCACATCGAGCTTGTTAACAAGAGGATTGATGAGGCACAAGGTAAGTGTTATTATCTGGTGAACGCCACATAGTAAGAGCGGCATGATGCCAGTATCTTTAATATGTTATGACTGCAGATGGAGCTGCCACCGTGGAAGCCTTGCGGGCAGAACTTTCCCGAGCCAAGGAACAAGCAAAGAGTAGTAATGCGGTTGCTTTGAAGGCGGCCGAAGAGTTGAAAGCCGAGAAGGCCGCACATTGCGAGAGCCAAGAGAAGATGGCCAAGATGGCCGTAGAATTAAAAGACACTGCCAACCGTTGCCGGGTCCTTGAAAAAGAAAACCGAGCGAAGGCAACGGACCTTGAGAAGGCCACGGTGGTAGACAAAGACACCTGTTCTGCTATGAGAGCGAAGAAGGAGGAGCTGCGGGAAGCCGGGGATATTGCAGCTGGGAAACCCTTCATGTTGCGGAGGAAGTTCGAAGATCCACGGTATGCCCCTCTGGATCGGCTGTGGAGTTCGGCAGATGCATATATGGATTTGGTGGCGAGCGCTGCCGATGCGGCCAAGTACTTCCAAGGTCAGACAGATCGTGAAGTGGACAAGCTATTCTGGTCACAATTCCACGTTCTAGAGCGTCCGCTTTCCTTGACTGACTGGCTAGCCGAATGGGCCGAACTAAATAGGTTATCGAACTTGCCATGAGGTCTGTTGTGGATCAGCTATGGCCGGAAAAGCCAAAGCCGAACGTCTATTTTAGATTAGTGCAGTAGTTCCTTGGTGCGGTGCCGCACATTAGTGCGATGAAGAGGTCGGCATTCATAGAAGGCTTGCGGATGGCCCTTGCCCGTGTTAAAGCATACTGGGCGGAGATGGACGCTACCACTGTTGCGGCGCAAGGTTCGGCCATAGGTCGAGTGGCTGCCGAGCATTATTTCGAGGAGGTTCTCGAGGGTGCTCGGTTGATAGAGGCCCAGTGCTCGAAAAATATTATGTTTGAGTGATATGTATTCTCATTGTAAACACAATTCTTTTATGAAGTTTTTATAAGGCTATGTTTATACTTTTGCCTGAAAGTAGTATGATGCCTCCTGTGCGGCCGTTTATGTATACATGTGTATAACCTGAAAGATTGCAGCCGTCGGCTTCAACCCCCACGCATATAATGCGGAGGTGCTCGCAAAAAACGCGTGTTCACACTTAACCCAATGTCTTGGTCCTATTAAGGAGGTGATAGCGTAGCGAACGAGGCAACCGGACTATAATGCTTTAACACTTTCACTTAGCCATAGGAGTTTGACAGTGGGGCTACTAGATAGCCCCTGGTGGCTTCGCACTCTCCCGATCGCGGGGTGCGTACATGCCTGGCCGGAAAACGGCCCTTCGTTAAGGCGGAGGAATTCTAACATTCCGATAGGTCATCGAGTGGTTGACCAGTCTCACGCTATATCATGACAGTCAGTTTTCGGCTTTCTCTACTGAGGTGCTCGTCCGGATGAACCAGGGCACAATCGCAGTAGTTCTCCTGGTGCTACCTTAGCCGATAAAGCGGAATGTAAGGCACCAAAACACAGGAGCCGGGCAAACCCAACATTTGACCAAAGACAATGATTCAAAGCTGATGCATATAAGGCCAAACTCGTGACGCCGAACACTCCCTAAGGTATTCAGTCTTTATGGTATAAACCGGGCCTAGATAGTGCCCTTTGTAAGAAGCCCCTTGTGTCCAGGTACATGCATTATTCTGGCGTGGCCACATGCCAAGACGTCAGCATCCTTCTCAACTGTGCTGAGAATTCGGTGGATATGTATCAACAAGAGACATTAAAAAGGTTTACGCAGGGTCTTAATCTAAAAAGAATCCTTGGAGCGGGTCCCTGCTGCATGTCTGCGCCTGTGTCTCCGTTGTGTCGTATCCTGGACGGGTGTAGCACGATGATCATCTGTAAAAGAGAGGAACTTAGGTGAAAAAGTTGTCGTGCAAAAGTATAGTTTTTAAAGAAACTATGTATAATTCAAGATGAGTAAAAATTGCCACTTGTCTGCGTGCGTTGAGCCCCTTGTATTTGTAATAGGGGTGCGACCATTGATCCGGTATGAATGACATATATCTGCGCCGGACTCGTCTAACCGTGTCTGAGGTCTTGACGACCTGATAAATGTTTTAGTTGGTCGGGTCGTTTTTAGTGTGCGGCTGCCATCTCTTCGGCGCGCAAAGATCGCTTAATACTTCCGTTCACTATAATGATGCCACGTGGGCCGGGCATCTTGAGTGTGAGGGAAGTGTAGTGCGGTATTGCATTAAAGTGAACGAAAGCTTCACGTCCGAGTAGTGCTTGATAGCCGCTTTGGAACGGAGCGATGTGGAAGGTTAAATGTTCGCTACGGAAGTTATCGGGGGAGCCGAATATAACCTTTAGTAGCAGGGAGCCCGTGCAATGAGCCCCTGGGCCTAGCGTTACTCCTTTAAAGGTAGTATTGCTTTGGCAAATTTTTGTTGGGTCTATCCCCATTTCGCGGATTGTGTCCTGGAATATCAGGTTTAGACTACTGCCACCGTCCATTAGGACTCGTGTGAAGTGGTATCCGTCAATTATCGGGTCTAATACCAGGGCAGCCCATCCTGCACGCCGGATACTTGCTGAGTAATCACGATGGTCGAAAGTGATCGGTTGAGACGACCAGTGGCAGGACTTCGTGGTGATAGGCCCTTGGGCATATTTTCTGGGAGTGCCGTTTTGTTTCTTCCTTTGATCACGTGTAACACGTTTACTGTTTTGACTTCTGGTGGAAATTTCTTTTGTTCCCCAGTGTCTTGCTTGAGAGGCTCATCCTCGTCTTCGCTTGGTGTATCCTCCCCCTTGTGTACGGCGTTGAGCTTGCCAGACTGCTTGAAGACCCAACATTCTCTGTGGGTATGATTAGAGGGTTTACCAGGGGTGCTATGGATCTGACATATTTGGTCCAGAATTTTGTTTAGGCTGGACAGTTCGTCTCTGGTGCCTTTACAGGGTGACTTTTGCTGACCTGGTCGAGAGTTTTTGAATCCGGCGTTTACTGTCGTGCTCTTCGTGCTGTCTTCTTTATTCCGGCGTTTGTTGTTGCTATTGCACCGTGATTTCCTGTTTCCATCTCTAACTTCAAATGTACTGGGGTCGCTGGTGCTGCATCTGGCTAGCCAGCTGTCCGCACCCGCGCAAAAGCGGGTCATGAGGCTTGTTAATGCTGCCATTGTTCTCGGCTTTTCTTGGCCGAGGTGTCTGGCAAGCCATTCATCATGGACGCTATGCTTAAAAGCTGCCAAGGCTTCGGCGTCCGGACAGTCGACAATTTGGTTGTTTTTAGTAAGAAACCTGTTCCAAAGCTTTCGGGCTGACTCTCCGGGCTGTTGAGTTATATGACTCAAATCGTCCGCGTCCGGAGGTCGGACATACGTCCCTTGAAAATTTGCCCAAAAAGTGTCTTCGAGCTCTTCCCAGCTTCCAATGGAGTTTTCGGGGAGGCTTTTAAGCCAGTGGCGAGCTGGCCCTTTGAGCTTGAGGGGTAAGTACTTGATGGCGTGGAGATCATCTCCTCGAGCCATATGGATATGGAGGATATAGTCCTCAATCCAGACCCCTGGGTCTGTTGTTCCGTCGTATGCCTCTATGTTTACGGGTTTGAATCCCTCTGGAAATTCATGGTCGAGCACCTCGTCGGTGAAACATAGGGGGTGTGCGGCACCCCTGTATCTGGGTGTACCGCGTTGCTCAGATGTTTGTTGTGTTACATCATATGCTGGGGCGCGCTTGCGTGGTCCATAGACGGATCTGGTTGCGCCGTCCTTTTGGCGCAAGCCGTCGCGTGTATCGCGTATTGGCTTGCGAGTGGCGTTGTTTGCCGCTCGATGTTGGCCGTGAGGTCGTCTATCCGGCCAGGTGGCTGTTTTGATTTTTGGTTGTGGGTGGTCTGAGGCCTCCTCATCGAATTCAGGTTGCAACTTCCGTTTTGGGTAGCTCTTGGTGGGGCGATTGTCGCCGTACTTCGCTGCTATGTTGAGTACTTTACTCCATCTGATTTGGAGTGTGTCCTGTGCAGCCTTGAGGCTTTGCTTCTGCTTTTTCAGACTCCTCGCGGTGGCAACAAGCCTTTGACAGGCATTATGCTGCTCCGGGTGCCTGTCCAGCGTTATGTCATCCGGACTATTATCTTTGACAGAATTAGTTTGTTCGATTTGATTCTCCGTATTGCTGTAGTCCGGTAGTGGTCCGCCCTGCTCCAACGCTGGGTCTGTATGATTGTTATTTCTGCCGAGGCGGGATTTGGTGTGGCCGCCGCTTTGACTGCTTCTCGAGGGAACAAGCCTTCAGTGCGTCCTCCCGTTCCTCTTCGTCGTCTTCTTTTGGTGTGTCCACCATGTATACGTCACATGATGAGGTGGACGTCCAGTGCCCTGTGGGCGGTGGTTCCTCTTCACCTCCCACATCGTCGTCCATACCGTCGATGTCTTCAGAGTTGAAGTCGAGCATGTCGGTTGAGTCATCGACAGTGGCTATTAAGTGGGTGGTGGGTGGGCGTCGAATTTCTTCGTCGTCCGCATCCCAATCATGTTGGCCATAATCCGGCCAGGGCTCTCTTGACAAAGAGAGAGACTTTAGTGAATTCAGGATGTCGCCGAAGGGCGAGTTCTGAAAGATATCCGCGGCGGTGAATTCCATGATTGGCGCCCAATCGGATTCGATTGGCAGGGGCGCGGATGGTTCAGAGTCCGGAAAAGAGTCCGGCACCTTGGAGTCACGGGCCACGCAGAGGTTTAGGCTGGTGTTCGGCTCGATCACCGTTGAGACTGCAGCCCCTGAGGCGGTGTCTAACCATCCGTCCACGATTGAAGCAGCTAGCTCTGAACTAAGGGTCGGAGCTGATGCGGGCGCGGCTTCTGGGGTACTGTTCGGTGGTAGAGCTAGGTCATACCCATCGCGACAGTGCGGCGCGCCCGGCTGCGGCTTGAATACGTCGAAGATCAAATCTCCGCGGATGTCAGCCATGTAGTTCAAACTTCCAAATCTGACCTGATGGCCAGGGGCGTAGCTTTCAATCTGCTCCAGATGGCCAAGCGAATTAGCCCGCAGTGCAATGCCGCCGAATACGAAAATCTGTCCGGGAGAAAAGTCTCACCCTGGACCGCATCGCTATCGATGATAGTAGGAGCCATCAAGCCTAACGACGACGACACAGAGGAACTCTCTGAAAGCACCAATGTCGGTGTCAAAACCGGCGGATCTTGGGTAGGGGGTCCCGAACTGTGCGTCTAGGCCGAATGGTAACAGGAGGCAGGTGACACGATGTTTTACCCAGGTTCGGGCCCTCTTGATGGAGGTAAAACCCTACGTCCTACTTGATTAATATTGATGATATGGGTAGTACAAGAGTAGATCTACCACGAGATCAGTGAGGCTAAACCCTAGAAGCTAGCCTATGGTATGATTGTATGTTGTGATTGTTGTCCTACGGACTAAAATCCTTCGGTTTATATAGACACCGGAGAGGGTTAGGGTTACACAAGGTCAGTTACAAAGGAGGAGATATCCATATCCGTATTGCCTAGCTTGCCTTCCACGCCAAGTAGAGTCCCATCCGGGCACGAGACGAAGTCTTCAATCTTGTATCTTCATAGTCTAGCAGTCCGGCCAATGGAGATAGTCCGGCTGTCCGGAGACCCCCTAATCCAGGACTCCCTCAATAACCCTCAGGAATAATAGGTGATTCATATTTATTAGGGGGAGAGTCTTCATCATCACTTCCATCAATATTATCAGTTTCAATAATTTCATTCTCTCTAACCCTAGCAAGTTGTTCATCAAGAAATTCACCAAGTGGCACAGTAGTATCAAGCATAGAAGTAGTTTCATCATAAGTATCATGCATAGCAGAAGTGGCATCATCAATAACATGCGACATATCAGAATGAATAGGAGAAGTAGGTTTAGGTGTCGCAAGCTTACTCAAAACAGAAGGTGAATCAAGTGCAGAGCTAGATGGCAGTTCCTTACCTCCCCTCGTAGTTGAGGGATAAATCTTGGTTTTTGGATCTCTCAAGTTCTTCATAATGATAAGAAGATATAAATCTCAAGTGACTCAAAGAATAGAGCTATGCTCCCCGGCAACGGCGCCAGAAAATAGTCTTGATAACCCACAAGTATAGGGGATCGCAACAGTTTTCGAGGGTAGAGTATTCAACCCAAATTTATTGATTTGACACAAGGGGAGCCAAAGAATATTCTCAAGTATTAGCAGCTGAGTTGTCAATTCAACCGCACCTGGAAACTTAATATCTGCAGCAAAGTATTTAGTAGCAAAGTAATATGATAGTAGTGGTAACGATAGCAAAAGCTAAGGTAACAAAAGTAGTGTTTTTGGTATTTTGTAGTGATGATAGCAATAGCAACGGAAAGTAAATAAGTGAAGAAAAATATATGGAAAGCTCGTAGGCAATGGGTCAGTGATGGAGAATTATGCCGGATGCGGTTCATCATGTAACAGTCATAACATAGGGTGACACAGAACTAGCTCCAATTCATCAATGTAATGTAGGCATGTATTCCGAATATAGTCATACGTGCTTATGGAAAAGAACTTGCATGGCATCTTTTGTCCTACCCTCCCGTGGCAGCGGGGTCCTAAAGGAAACTAAGGGATATTAAGGCCTCCTTTTAATAGAGTACCGGAACGAAGCATTAGCACATAGTGAATACATGAACTCCTCAAACTACGGTCATCACCGGGAGTGGTCCCGATTACTGTCCCTTCGGGGTTGCCGGATCATAACACATAGTAGGTGACTATAGACTTGCAAGATAGGATCAAGAACTCTCATATATTGATGAAAACATAATAGGTTCAGATCTGAAATCATGGCACTCGGGCCCTAGTCACAAGCATTAAGCATAGCAAACTCATAGCAATATCAATCTCAGAACATAGTGGATACTAGGGATCAAACCCTAACAAAACTGACTCAATTACATGATAAATCTCATCCAACCCATCACCGTCCATCAAGCCTATGATGGAATTACTCACGCACGATGGTGAGCATCATGAAATTGGTGATGGAGGAAGGTTGATGATGACGATGGCGACGGATTCCCCTCTCCTTAGCCCCGAACGGACTCCAGATCAGCCCTCCCGAGAGGTTTTAGGGCTTGGCGGCGGCTCCGTATCATAAAACGCGAAGAATCCTTCTCTCTGATTTTTTTTCTCCCCAAAAGCAAATATATAGAGTTGGAGTTGGGGTCGGAGGAGCTCCAGGGGGCCCATGAGGTAGGGGGCGCGCCCAGGGGGACAGGTGCGCCCCCACCCTCGTGGCTAGGGTGTGGGCCCCTGGTCTTGATCTTTTGCCAGGATTTTTTCTTATTTCCAAAATAGTCTCTGTAAAGTTTTACGTCATTCCGAGAACTTTTGTTTCCGCACATAAATAACACCATGGCAATTCTGCTGAAAACAGTGTCAGTCGGGGTTAGTTCCATTCAAATCATGCAAGTTAGAGTCCAAAACAAGGGCAAAAGTGTTTGGAAAAGTAGATACGACTGAGACGTATCAGGAGGAAATAGCTTAATAAGGAGGAACTTTACTTGTGTGCGACCATGGACCTTGTGGGTCCCAGCCGTCAGGCTCTCCACGTACAATCCTCCTTCGATGACTCTCGTTTGTTGACCACGCCGCGCCGAGCGCAGCGAGGCGGTGGATGACAGCGAGGCCGCAGACTGGAACAAACCGGAGATGAGGAAGAAGCGGCAGTGGAGTCACAGACGGAGAGGACTGGGAAACTTGACTGGTTCGGGTGCGGGGTGGGCCTACACTCGACAGAGAATAACAGGAGGTGTGGAGTGGAGGGATGGCCTGGCCATCTGCAGGGTAGCGTTTCACTGTGAGGCGCGCAAAACAACGCCGCTGGACGCCGGAGGCTGGAGTAGGCGGTCCCGACAGCGCTGGAGGAAGAAGACAAGAGATTGAAGAAGAATGCCAGCCATTGGATGTAAATCCAATGCCTTGCTTAGGCTTCAACCTACTGGCCCACATGTTAGCCAGTCCATTTGTTTTTTAGTCCTTTTTGTGGGATGGGTGAAACAATGTTGTAGCATCTATGCAGCCCATTTATATATATGGTAGCTTTTAAAGCCCATTTGCATTTTTCTCAAAATCCACGGATGGTGAAAATATCATGTTGGGCTGGGTGGTGAAATGTTATAAAAACATAAACACATGATTGCACGTCTATTACTGCATTGGTTAATAAAATCTTTGCAAGCTTATGTACGCAATCACTAGGAGTTGACTTGCCAAGTTATATATAAACAATTATTATTATTATTTTGTAAGAACTTTCAATTTACGAAATAAAATATCATTTTAACTTTATGAGTTAATAGGACGTGGGGTATTATTATTTTTTAGGCTAGACGTGGGACAGTTGTGTCGGTTCTAGGGAAAAGTACTGGGAGAAAACTCAGTTTACATCGAAAAAGAAAGTTGGAGAAAATTCAGATATAAGATTAATGAAAATGAAAAATAAAGGATGTGGGAAGGTCTATAAAATGGTTGGACGAATGACAGGTTTAATGGAACCTTATGTTGTTTCTATTATATATATATGTAATAAAATAAGATATAAATATATGTTCAGTTTTGCATTCTTATAGAAAACATAGGTTCAGTTTTGCATTCTTATAAAAAAATAGAACTGAGATGTACGTCGTCTTGAAAAAAACATAACTTGGGCTATTGATGTTATCGACAAGCTAGGTTGGGAGGCCCAATGGCCGCTTGATACCTGCTGGATCCAAAAAATGTTGAAACATGTCATGGGATGCCCACGTTAAACAACAAAACCTAGGCCATGGACCTGGTGGGCCCGGGACTGTCAGGCTCTCAACGAATAGTTGTCTCCCGATTCTTCTTGTTTTGCTAACCATGTTGGGAACGACAGACGGCGGCGCCGCGGCAAGAGCACCAAGGCGGAGGAGGACGTCGAGACCTCGGACCGAACGAACCGGAGAGGGGGAAGATGCAGGCGAAGGGGAGTACGAGGGTCGACTTGTTCGGGTACTGGGTGGGCCGATGGAGCTGCCGCTGCCGGACAATGTGTGGGATTAGAGGGATGGCCTGGCCAATGCCATAGGCAATGATGCCCAGCTGATGTATAGGAAGAGGACGAAAGATTGAACAAAATAAAGAAATAAAAATGGATAGGTGGTTGGTCCCATATGTTTGTGTAATAGACCTGCTCGGTCCACCTGAGAAGGGGAATATGTTGGGAGGAAGGAGATTCAAAGCACAGCAGCCGAGTGAACTAGTTTTTTTAAACGGACGAGTGGACTAGTTACATACATAAGAAAATAGCCACTAAAAAGCAAACAGGTTAATGGGTTCTTAAAAGAAATATTTCGGACAAATTAGATAATTATCACACATAGGCTAATGCATGAAACACTCAGATGATAAAGGTGCTTAAACAGATAAAGTACAACATCTAGACCTTCCTGGCACGCTTGATCATGACGTTGCGGCTGTCTGTGTACCCATTGGTTATGGGAGGCAGACACGCCCTCATGTCCAAGATCCTCCTATACATGGCATAGCATGCGTATGCGTCCTTGGCCGCGTAGGTTATGTAGGCTAGATTCAAAGGTACCTCTGTAGCGACCAGACCTCAAACAGTCTGATCTCTGTGCTCCGGTGTCATCCCTGGATCAGTAATGCTGACACCACACAGTACTCGGAGGATTTATAGCAGAGTAGCAACCACACACTTATTACATCGAGGGTCTCAAAAGAGAACTTGTTACAATAAATATGGCTTAAGGCCATCTAATAACGATAACAGCGGAAGGCTTGGAAGATAAGTGAGTCCATCAACTCCAACGGCATCACTAAGTATAGAACCACGACCTAAAAATCCTCAATCATCGTCTGAAAAGTTTGCAACATTAACGTTGCAGCCCGAAAACGGGTCAGCACATGGAATATGCTGGCAAGGTAACACATAGAGAGTAATGGAATGCAACAGCTATACTATATGCATATTTGGCTGGTGGAAAGCTCTATGGTTATAGTTTTTGCGTAAAGCCAATTTTTCCCTACTTCAAAGGAATAAAATTTAATTACTATCATGGTGGTTGTGAAACATTGAGAATGGTTGACAGCATTCTCAATCCCAATTAAAATCATTAAAACCCATCAAAATTAATTTAGAGTAACATGTTGAGATTCACATGAAAATCCAGGTACTAGATACTCAAGATGTCCATAACCGGGGACACGGCTAACCATGATTAGTTTGTTACACTCTGCAGAGGTTTGCGCACTTTTCCCCACAAGACTCGATCGCCTCCGTTCGGTTTCTCGCACTACATGGTGTTTGAGAAGACGGATGACCGAGACACAGTCTTTCAGAAGCGCTAGCACCTTATGACGGATAGACCGGTACACCTACTTTCCCCTACATCTGCTAGTCTACCTTGTAAGAGTTTGCACAACTTAGTCAACTATGCCAGAGCCCATAATGGCTTGTGGCTGCACACGGAAGTTTCTAGTATGAATAATCTCATGATCCCTTTGGGCCTAGGTGGCGGTCCAAATAAAAACAGGCAAGTCCTGGAAACCCCAGGTGCCTCAATCCACCCAGATGTGTGTTAGGTTGCCACCTTAGATAAACCCTTAATTATCAATCTCACATCTGTCATGGATATCACTCACCCAATCCACGTCTACTAGCATAGCATGGCATAATGAGCAAACGTAGAAGTAACTCCCAAAGGTTTGATAATAAACAGGTAATAGGTACTACCTCATCTACTTCCCATCCCACAATTTAATTAGATCCTAATCATGCAATGTGTGAGGATTGATCTAATGCAATAAAACTGGGTTGTAGAAAAGGTATGATCAAAGTGTTACTTGCCTTGCTGATGATCCGCGTAACCTAGAGATTCGAAGTAACAGGCGGCGCACTCCGGGTATTCTATCGCAGACAAACAACAAGCATACAATAAGTACTCATCTAATGCACAGGTAAAACTCAAATAGAAGATCTAACCAGAAAGTTCAACTTAAGAACCCTGGTTTGCAAAAAGAATCAAATCGAACGAAGCAAAAGAAATCAAACGGCGAAAGAAAACAACTTCATTCTAGTAATCTGGATCTAGGGAAAATTTTACAGTAGCAAAAACATGTTTAAGTTGATTATTCGGAAAGAGGGTTTCGAGATGAAACTCCAGGCGCTTGAATCGCCTGATTCTGATAAACGAGCGAAAAGTTATACTAAAACGAAAATCGGATCAGAAATCGCGATCAGAAATTAACCGCGAAAAATCCGACAAAAAAGAAAAACAACGAACAGAAATTATTATTTTTAAACAGCATGGAAAACGAGGTGGCGGCGAACCTCGGGCGGCGCGCTGCTCCGGCGAGTCGGCGGTGGCGGCGGCGGCTGGGGCGGGGCTAGGGTTAGGCGGCGGCGGCGGTTGGGGCGGGGCTAGGGTTAGGCGGCGGCGGCTGGGCTCTCTCACGGCTCGGGCCTCGGGTGCCTTATAAAGGCCCCGACCAGGGAGTCCTGGCCGAGTACGGCCCATAGTCGGTTCCGTTTTTTTTAATTAATTCTGCTCGGAAGAAAAATAAAAAGAAATACTAAACGGACTCCAAAAATCACGAAATAAATTTTGCCGGGTTTCTAAAATCAAGCCCGATAAAGTGAACATTTATCTGGGCCCAAACTACAACTTTGAAAAACGTGCATTTTTCCTAAATTCAATTAAAAATACCGAAAAACTCCGAAATAAAACTTACTTGATTTTTTATTAAATCCTCAATATTTCTATATTTTGGGAAAGTCATTTTATTCCCTCTCTCACATTTTTGTAATAGAAATAATTGATGATAAAATAAATAAAATCAAATGATCCTGTTTACATAATTTGAGAAAACTCAAATATGTAAATAACGAAATCCCCAACTCTCTCCGTGGGTCCTTGAGTTGCTTAGGATTTTCTAGGATCAAAACCAAAAGCAAAATAAAATATGATATGCATGATGACCTAATGTATAACATTCCAAATTGAAAATTTGGGATGTTACAAACCTACCCCCCTTAAGATGAATCTCGCCCTCGAGATTCGGGTTGGCTAGAAAATAGGTGAGGGTGGTCTTTGAGCAAATCTTCCTCTCGCTCCCAGGTGGCTTCATCCTCCGTATGGTGGCTCCACTGAAATTTGCAAAACTTGATAACCTCTCTACGAGTAACTCGGCTGGCAAACTCAAGAATCTTGACTGGTTTTTGCTCATAGGTCAAATTGTTATCCAACTGAATTGCTTCTAATGGCACTGTGTCTCTCAAAGGTATGTCAGCCATCTCCGCGTGACACTTCTTCAACTGAGAAACGTGGAACACATCATGCACTCATGCCAATACTTCTGGCAATTCCAACTTGTAGGCCACTTCTCCCATACGCTCCAAAACTCGATATGGTCCTACAAATCGTGGCGCTAACTTCCCCTTAACTCCAAAGCACTTAATCCCTTGAAGTGGGGATACTCGAAGATAAGCTCTATCTCCGACTTCGTAAACTGTCTCCTTGCGTTTAGAATCTGCGAAGCTCTTCTGCCTGGACTGGGCTACCTTGAGCCTATCGCGAATCAACTTCACCTTCTGTTCAGACTCTTTAATCAGATCTGGTCCAAACAACTGGCGGTCTCCAACTTCGTCCCATGACAACGGTGTCCTGCACCTCCTTCCGTACAAAGCTTCGAAAGGTGCCATCTTCAAACTCGTCTGATAGCTATTATTGTAAGAGAACTCTGCATATGGCAAATTATCGTCCCAACTAGATCCATAATCTAGCGCACAAGCTCTCAGCATATCCTCCAAAATCTGATTGACTCTCTCGGTCTGTCCATCTGTCTGCGGATGAAAAGCTGTACTAAATTCCAGCCTAGTACCCAAAGTCTCATGCAACTGCTTCCAGAACCTTGAGGTAAACTGGGTTCCTCTATCTGATACGATGCTCCTCGGAACTCCATGCAAACATACGATCCTGGTCATGTATATCTTTGCAAACTTAGCACTGGTGTAAGTGGTCTTTACTGGGATGAAATGAGCTACCTTCGTCAATCGATCAACTACAACCCAAATCGAGTCATAGCCTGAACGAGTCCTTGGTAATCCCGTGATAAAATCCATGCCTAGCTTATCCCACTTCCATTCGGGTATCGGCAATGGTTGCAACAATCCTGCTGGCTTCTGATGCTCTGCCTTTACTCTCTGACATACGTCACAAACTGCTACATACTCCGCAATATCCTTTTTCATTCCGGTCCACCAGAAAACATCCTTCAAATCCAAATACATCTTGGTATTTCCTGGGTGAATCGAATATGGTGAATCATGTGCCTCTTGCAAAATCAACTTTCTAATCTCCGGGTCATTGGGTACATAAACACGGTCTTCAAACCATAGGGTGTCGTGCTCATCCTCACGAAATCCTTTAGCTTTTCCTTCTTTCATCTTCTCCTTTATGGAAGCAATCTCCTTGTCAGATTTCTGAGCTTCTCTGATTCTGTCCATCAATGTTGACTAAATCTCCAATGCTGCTACATAGCCTCTCAGAACTATTTCCAAACATAGTTCACGAAAATTTTCTGCTAACTCCTTGGGTATTTCTCCCGTCATTAACGTATTGACATGGCTCTTGCGGCTTAATGCATCGGCTACTACATTAGCTTTCCCGGGATGATAATGCAATCTCATATCATAATCCTTGATGAGCTCCAACCATCTCCTTTGTCTGAGGTTCAACTCCTTCTGCGTGAAAATGTACTTCAAACTCTTATGATCCGTGTACACCTCACAATGATTCCCAATGAGGAAATGTCTCCATGTCTTCAATGCATGCACTACGGCTGCTAACTCCAAATCATGCGTGGCATAATTCAATTCGTGGGGCTTCAGTTGTCGTGAAGCATATGAAACAACTATTCCTTCCTGCATAAGCACTGCTCCAAGTCCTCGACGTGAAGCGTCGCAATACACCTCATAATCCTTGGTTTGATCTGGCAAAATCAACACTGGTGAGGTAACCAAGCATTTCTTCAACTCCTGGAAACTAGCCTCACACTCCTCAGTCCATTTGAACTTGGTATCCTTCTTCAGCAACTCCGTCATAGGTTTCGCGATCCTTGAGAAATTCTCAATAATCTCCGGTAGTATCCTGCGAGTCTAAGAAAACTCCGGATCTCTCCAACTGTTGTTGGTGCTTCCCACTTGGTCACGGTATCAACTTTAGCGGGATCTACTGCTATACCTTCTCCAGATATAACGTGTCCGAGGAATCCTACTTCCTTCAACCAAAATTCACATTTGCTGAACTTGGCATATAATTGATGTTCTCTGAGCTTTCCAAGTACCAAACGCAAATGTTCCTTATGCTCCTCTTCATTCTTCGAATATACCAGGATATCATCAATGAACACTACGACGAACTTATCCAAAAACTCCATAAACACTTTGTTCATCATGTTCATAAAATAGGCAGGCGCGTTAGTCAGGCCAAATGACATAACGGTATACTCATACAGCCCATACCTGGTGGTAAAAGCTGTCTTCGGATATCCTGTTCTTGAATCTTCAACTGGTGGTATCCTGATCGCAAATCGATCTTGGAAAACACTTTAGCTCCTTGCAATCGATCAAATAGATCGTTGATCATTGGTAGCGGGTACTTGTTCTTGATTGTTACTTCGTTCAATCCTCGATAGTCAACAACCATCCTTAACAATCCATCCTTCTTCTCTACTAGAAGTACTGGTGATCCCCAAGGCGAAGAACTTGGGCGAATATAACCTTTATCCAGTAACTCCTTAATCTGCTTCTTAATTTCCACCAAATCTTTCGCTGGCATCCTATAAGGTCTCTTCGATATTGGCCCAGTGCCTGGCAAAAGCTCAATCAAAAACTCAGTGTCTCTATCCGGTGGCATGCCTGGCAACTCTTCGGGAAATACATCAGGAAAATCCTTTACCACTGGTACTTCCTCCTGCACAACTCCTGATAAGGAATTTACTTGTGTCCTGTTTGGCGCATGTCGGGATACATACTTGATCCTTCTTCCTTCTGGCGTTGTGAGCAAAATTGTCTTACTGGCGCAATCGATGTTTCCTCCATACATCGACAGCCAATCCATACCAAGAATCACATCCAGACCTTGGGGTTCCAAAATAATTAAATTCGTTGGGAAAACATGCCTTCCTATACTTAATGGCACTTGAAAACATCCTTGACTGGCCATGTACTCCGCTCCTGGTGAGCTTACTAGCATAGGTGTTTTAAGAATCCTAGTGGGCAGGCTATACTTTTCCACAAATCCCCTTGATATGTATGAATGCGATTCACTAGTATCAAAAGAACGAGTGCAGTAAATGACTTAACCAAAAACTTACCTATTACTGCATCGGGCTGAGCTTCAACCTCTTCCACATTAACGTGGTTCACCTGTCCCCTGTTGAAAGGGTTCGGCTTCTTTCCAGAGCTTCCATTGCCGTTTTGTCCTTCAGGACAGTCATTTGCATAATGTCCTGGCTTCGAACACTTATAGCAAGTGACGTGGCTCAAGTCCTTCTTGGCTGGGGTTGATGGGGTGCTGCGGTTCTGGCCATTGCTTCCTCCATTCCCATTACCATTCTTGGTGCCATTGTGATTGTGCGAGCTACCTACTCCATGGGTAAGCTGAAAATGTCCTCCTGGTCTAGGGGTAAAACGAGGCTTCTGCTGAGCTCCTGAATTATACTTTCCTTGTCCATACTTCCTCTTGCGGTTCTCAATTTGCTGCTGCTTCCCTTCAATCATAAGAGCAGATCTACCAACTCCTGGTAGTTGTTGAAGGTGGCTACCATCAACTGCATACTCAACTCATCATTCAGTCCTTCCAGGAATTTCTCTTGCTTAGCTGCATCTGTAGCAACGTCATCTGGGGCATAACGTGCTAGCTTACTAAACTCCTCCACATACTGGCCAACTGGCCGTCCTCCTTGGTGCAAGTTATGAAACTCACGCTTCTTCATGGCCATTGCTCCTGCTGAAACATGGGCAGTACGAAAAGCCTGCTGAAACTGGTCCCATGTGACAGTGTCGACTGGGAAGGTGGCTGTGAAATTCTCCCACCAAGATGCTGCGGGTCCTTCTAACTGATGTGCGGCAAACTTCACCTTCTCCGCATCTGCGCATCCTGCTGTGGTCAACTCCCTAGCTATCTTGCGGAGCCAATCATCTGCTACTATCGGCTCGGTGCTACTGGAAAACACCGGCGGATTCAGCCTAAGAAAACGGGCTAAGTGGTCAACAAGTGGTGGTGGTGGTGGGTTGTTGTTGTTGTTCCCTTGATTCTGATTTTGAACTAGCAACTGCATCAAGGTGTTCTGCTGCTGGATCAACTGGGTGAGCTCCGGCAGAAAGGAAAATCCGGCGTCACGTCTCGGAGGCATCTAAGGGTTTAGAAAAGATGATATATAAGAATAGAGGGGGTCTAAAGGGAAAACACTACCCATATGCACATGAGGCAAAAGCACACAATTCACTTCATTCAATCAAACAAAGGCATACAATCGATCTAACTATCGCAAAAGTGCTCGGACTACTATATTTACATGGTGGACTAGTACTACTGATGAGGTGGTCTACTAGAAATATTCTACGGTTGTAGACTCCATGATATCGGCTCCTGCTTCATCCACATAGTCATCATTGCTACTATCTTGCTCCGAGTCGGTGTCGTCGATGATGATGTAGTCTTCCGGGCTAATCTCCTTGGGTTCTTCGTCTTCATCTACTGGTGTCGGGCCTCCCATAAATATTCCAATCTTCTTGATCAGATCGTCATTCTTCTCCACCAATCCTTCAATTTCTTCTTCATAATCTTCGCGTGTAGCCTTGAGTTCTTCCTCTAGTTCCTTGATTCTAGTCTTAGCCTTCTTCAGATCTATCATGTCGGCGCACATCTGATTCTCCTGTCGTCGAATGTGTTGGTTTAACTCCTGGATAAAAGCTGCAATTGATCTATCTTTCCTGGTGCTGATCATCTCCCAGTGTTCATCTCGGCGCCCACAAATCTGGTAGATAGTATCCTTGAGATCCTTGTGGTAGACTTATCCAATGCGTCCCATGGCGATGTGGGCTGCCATGCTCTTTCCTAGACTCCAAGTTGGTGCATCAAAAGAAAACTCTATGGGCTCAGTGACTGGCATGAGCGTCCTTCCTGGAACTTGAACTTGAATCATCCAGCGCTCTTCTTCAGGTAAAGTGGCGTTGTAGGTTCCCGTGAAGCTTGGTACTCCTATGTTCAGGTATCTAGTGACTTCTTTCAGGTGGCGTCCAAAGGGTGTATCTTCATCCGGTTGGGTGAACTTGTTCCTTGCATCCGCCATCCTAAAGAGTAGAAAAGATGAGAAGTCAGAAGAGAATAGAGTGAGTAGTGATCTAGGTCTTTAGCTTAGTGGTCGTGTCCTACAGTCAGCGTGTGCTCTGATACCATCTCTGTAGCGACCAGACCTCAAACAGTCTGATCTCTGTGCTCCGGTGTCATCCCTGGATCAGTAATGCTGACACCACACAGTACTCGGAGGATTTATAGCAGAGTAGCAACCACACACTTATTACATCGAGGGTCTCCAAAGAGAACTTGTTACAATAAATATGGCTTAAGGGCATCTAATAACGATAACAGCGGAAGGCTTGGAAGATAAGTGAGTCCATCAACTCCAATGGCATCATTGAGTATAGAACCACGACCTAAAACTCCTCAATCATTGTCTGAAAAGTCTGCAACATTAACGTTGCAGCCCGAAAACGGGTCAGCACATGGAATATGCTGGCAAGGTAACACATAGAGAGTAATGGAATGCAACAGCTATACTATATGCATATTTGGCTGGTGGAAAGCTCTATGGTTACAGTTTTTGCGTAAAGCCAATTTTTCCCTACTTCAAAGGAATAAAATTTAATTACTATCATGGTGGTTGTGAAACATTGAGAATGGTTGACAGCATTCTCAATCCCAATTAAAATCATTAAAACCCATCAAAATTAATTTAGAGTAACATGTTGAAATTCACATGAAAATCCAGGTACTAGATACTCAAGATGTCCATAATCGGGGACACGGCTAACCATGATTAGTTTGTTACACTCTGCAGAGGTTTGCGCACTTTTCCCCACAAGACTCGATCGCCTCCGTTTGGTTTCTCGCACTACATGGTGTTTGAGAAGACGGATGACCGAGACACAGTCTTTCAGAAGCACTAGCACCTTACGACGGATAGACCGGTACACCTACTTTCCCCTACATCTGCTAGTCTACCCTGTAAGATTTCGCACAACTTAGTCAACTATGCCAGAGCCCATAATGGCTTGTGGCTGCACACGGAAGTTTCTAGTATGAATAATCTCATGATCCCTTTGGGCCTGGGTGGCGGTCCAAATAAAAACTGGCAAGTCCTGGAAACCCCAGGTGCCTCAGTCCACCCAGATGTGTGTTAGGTTGCCACCTTAGATAAACCCTTAATTATCAATCTCACATCTGTCATGGATATCACTCACCCAATCCACGTCTACTAGCATAGCATGGCATAATGAGCAAACGTAGAAGTAACTCCCAAAGGTTTGATAATAAACAGGTAATAGGTACTACCTCATCTACTTCCCATCCCACAATTTAATTAGATCCTAATCATGCCATGTGTGAGGATTGATCTAATGCAATAAAACTGGGTTGTAGAAAAGGTATGATCAAAGTGTTACTTGCCTTGCTGATGATCCGCGTAACCTAGAGATTCGAAGTAACAGGCGGCGCACTCCAGGTATTCTATCGCAGACAAACAACAAGCATACAATAAGTACGCATCTAATGCACAGGTAAAACTCAAATAGAAGATCTAACCAGAAAGTTCAACTTAAGAACCCTGGTTTGCAAAAAGAATCAAATCGAACGAAGCAAAAGAAATCAAACGGCGAAAGAAAACAACTTCGTTCTAGTAATCTGGATCTAGGGCAAATTTTATAGTAGCAAAAACATGTTTAAGTTGATTATTCGGAAAGAGGGTTTCGAGACGAATCTCTAGGCGCTTGAATCGCCTGATTCCGATAAACGAGCGAAAAGTTATACTAAAACGAAAATCCGATCAAAAATCGCGATCAGAAAATAACCGCGAAAAATCCGACGAAAAAGAAAAACGATGAACAGATTTTTTTAAACAGCATGGAAAACGAGGCGGTGGCGAACCTCGGGCGGAGCGCTGCTCCGGCGAGTCGGCGGCGGCGGCGACGGCGGCGACGGCTGGGGCGGGGCTAGGGTTAGGCGGCGGCGGCGGCTGGGGCGGGGCTAGGGTTAGGCGGCGGCGGCTGGGCTCTCTCACGGCTCGGGCCTCGGGCGCCTAATAAAGGCCTCGACCAGGGAGTCCTGGCCGAGTACGGCCCGTAGTCGGTTCCGGGTTTTTTTTAATTAATTCCACTCGGAAGAAAAATAAAAAGAAATACTAAACGGACTCCAAAAATCACGAAATAAATTTTGCCGGGTTTCTAAAATCAAGCCCGATAAAGTGAACATTTATCTGGGCCCAAACTACAACTTTGAAAAATTCGCATTTTTCCTAAATTCAATTAAAAATACCGAAAAACTCCGAAATAAAACTTATTTGATTTTTTTATTAAATCCTCAATATTTCTATATTTTGGGAAAGTCATTTTATTCCCTCTCTCATATTTTTGTAATAGAAATAATTGATGATAAAATAAATAAAATCAAATGATCCTGTTTACATAATTTGAGAAAACTCAAATATGTAAATAACGAAATCCCCAACTCTCTCCGTGGGTCCTTGAGTTGCTTAGGATTTTCTAGGATCAAAACCAAAAGAAAAATAAAATATGATATGCATGATGACCTAATGTATAACATTCCAAATTGAAAATTTGGATGTTACAACCTCCCACATGTTCAGGTCCTTGGTATCGTTGTCTTCTTTCATGTTAGCGTATCAGGGATCGATGATGGTCTCGGTGAGGTCAACCACGGAGTCCTTCTCCTGCCCATTGTCGATGATCTTGTATTGCTTCTGGATGTCGACAAGCTTGTTGCACCAGATGGCCGAATCGTCACGTTCTTCCTTCTCTCCATCGTAGCGAAGGTGTAGACGGCGCTACCGATGAAACGGGCGAATGCTCCAGAAACTCTGATAGCCCTATAGCAGTGGCAGACGAGAACCTCGTTCTGCACACATACCTGGGTGACGGCGATCTGTTGGTCCCTGTCAGGAGACGAATGGATGTGCACAAGGTCTAGTCCTGTGACCTTGTGCTTTCTCGTCCTGTAGGTACTGCTTGAACTCGGCGTGGCAGAGCTTCAGCGAGTCCGGATTGTTGGTGTACATCACATTCAACTTGGTGCAGCCATGGGACTAAACGGTGAACTCAAAGGTGAACTCCTTGCTGAAGTCCATATCCAGCAGGCTCACCCCTCGGATCGCCATTGGAGTCTCTTCAAGTGAACGAGTGGGGTAGGCGGTGGCAGCGGTTTGTTTTTCAGCTCTTGGGGAACTAGATTCAATAGTAAACTGAGTGTGTACATGCGACAACAGTTACTACCCCTCCCTCGCTCGGTGCAAGCCCGGCAGAAGATGCACCCTCGGCGCATTCAAACACCTCCATTAAGAAACCTACTCTGGCTACATGTCGGTTCATGAGCGGGTCTGTATTGGTATTGTAATAACAAGTGTTAGTGGTCACTTTACTTAAATTTAATTAGCTTTAATATAAATTTATTCTTAAAACAAGCAATGCATTGGCTCGTTCTATCAGTGCCACAGGATCAACATGCACAACAATTAGGATTATTATTCTCAGACGCACACGATCAACACATTTATCACACTTTCACACAGATAATACTACCAAGTTTGAACTGTTTGTTATGGTTGTTGTCCTCTGCATCATCATGCCGTATTTCCCAGCTTGCAAGATTCAGAACCAACAAATAAGATCCAAATAATAAGTACAACAAAGATGCCTACACATCTCATTGATTCCCAGCTTTCAAGATTCAGAATCAACAAATAAGATTCAAATAATAAGTACAACAAAGATGCCTACACATCTCATTGAATCCCGGCTTGCAAGATTCAGAACCAACCCATTAGAGCCTTTTGATAAAGTGAATATCAGGATTAAATACATCTTGGCTAGCCATGTAATACAACCCAAGAACTTGGCAAATGCTCTTGACCATCACAACATCTGTAGTTGATTATTCCTGTTTGCACATCACAAATAAGAAGAGCATGATTACTATAATAATGACACTCCTTGAACTCAACCTGCAGCTCCACTCGGATGAGGCCATCCTAGAGTTCCATGATTCAATTCAGGCGCCTTTTTCTGCAATTCACCTGAAATGAAGCAAAGATTGCATGATTCAACTAGCCAGAAGTACTTTCTCTCGTGGGCTGGCAGGTACTTCTTTAGTAGTTGCACTAAAATTGAGGAACATTACGGTTGGATGTCCGGCTCATGTAAGGTGCAACTATAATTTGCTTATCCTTTTGTGCAGTTCCACTAAAATAAAGTGCCATTGTGGTGATAGTGACGGCTCATCTTGCAAAGGCTAATAAAATGTTGCACGAGATTACCAACAGAATTTGACGGAGATTTTGGAAACTCGAACCACCATTTTGTGCAGTCCCACCAAAATTGAGAGATGTTGCCCACGTGACATTTTAGTTGAACCGCACAAGACACTCATTCCAAAAAAGTGTTTTGTGCAGTTCACCAAAAGGTCACAATAGCAACAAGGTGAAATGGATATCCCTATCTGCACAAAAAGATAGAAAGTAAACAATTGCTGGTCAATAAGGATATACGGAACATACACGGAATGAAAAGAAGCATCTTAATTATGTTCATGGCAATCACGCAAGGACAATATAAATTTTAAAACGTCAGCAATGCTTCATGTTACCGGAAGCATTATGATCAACAATGACATTCATCAAATATGGGATTACTTTAATGGTGGCATTGCTTGTTTACCAGATACAATAAATCAACAGCAACTAAAGAGTTGGTTTAAGGGCATGGGACCGTGGGGACACCAGGACACTCAGCAGCGTAAAGGAGCAACTTACTTACCGTACTGGGGAAAACAACAGGAGTACCATTTGTAACATAGTTTAATTGCATCATATCACTGGAGGCATTAGATTGACAATAACACTGGTTAGACATGTCCTTAAGGTAACGGTGTGATCGCTTCATTTTACATGCGCCCTTACATTAACAACACCAAAAGGTTGGTATAAGGACATGCGACAGTGGACGCATCATCACAATGTACCTACAAGGAGGCAGAAAGTGGTGATGCCGAGTTTTTCCATGCTCTGTGAGGGCAGCAAATCTAATCCTGGAGACCTTTTACTATGTGAGGGCAACAAATCTAATCTTGGAGACCTTTTACTATGTGAGGGTAGCAAATCTAATCCTGGAGACCTTTTACTATGTGTCCTAGAGACCTTTTACTATGTGAGGGCAACAAATCTAATCCTGGACATACTCTGTTGACTTGTCCACCAACCGCCACTTTCTATCCTTTTTTCAACCAATAATAGATCTGTTCCTTATCCAGTTTGTACTGCGTTTTCCCATTATTTCCCTTTTCAACCAAGAGACCAGTTGGGTATCCGGTCTCTACTACTTTCACCCTATTATTTCCTCTTTGAATCAAGTCCTAGATTCATGCGACATCTCTCCCCCTTTCTTTGTTGTTTGAACCAAGTCCTAGATTCGAATGCATGAAGTAGCTTTACCTCTAATAATACTAAAAATTTAGGTGGCTTTGGAAGAGCCGATAGGAGTAGAAAAAGATGCACATGCAGACATGTGGGGAGCTGGGACAGTAGAGCAAGGCCGCTTTCAAAGAACTTATACCTGAGGGTCGTCGGGATGTCGGCGACAGCAGGTCAGATCTACGCACAATATGGTAGGGAGGAAGAAGGGTCGAAGGACCTCCCGAGCCGGCATTGTGTCGAAGAGAACGACATGGGCAGAGGATCGGGCCCCTCCGACAGCTATGGGTTTCCTCCCTCGCCGGCGATGACCGCGTGAACGATGCACCTAGTCCTCTACACACACCGGCCGAAGGGATCGAGCGGATTTGTGACCAGTGGTGAGCAGAGAGAAAATGTTGC
This sequence comes from Triticum dicoccoides, assembly GCF_002162155.2. NCBI lineage: Eukaryota > Viridiplantae > Streptophyta > Magnoliopsida > Poales > Poaceae > Triticum > Triticum dicoccoides. Next base: position 599,126,082 of record NC_041384.1, read on the forward strand.
TACCACTACCTTGTTTAGATCTGTTGAGGATGAGAGTGTGAAGAGAGCAACACTAGTAAAGCAAGCACTCAGGCCCCTGCGTACATATATAGTGGAGTGATTACCTTTTTCTCTCCACAACAGGCGTTTCAATTTGTGTACGTGGCATTAAAGAAAAGAAACTCTCTATTTAAGGTGACTAACTGTACGTCTCCAACTTACTACTACTAGTAGTATTGTTTACTTGTGCTCCCCGACCCTCCATTAATTGAACAACCCCACGGGTGAATAAACAAACAATACTAGTATTTATATAGAACGATGGTAGTTAAAATGCTCGAACTATTATCGCATAGTTAAAAGTTGAGGGTGGGGCTTTTCCCGGGTAGTACGCACGACAGTTTTCGCGTAGGCGGTTTGACAGAGAGGCGAGGAGGGTGAGGGAGCAGCGGATTCAACTTACTTACTGCTGGAAAGGTCGGGCTGTGCAATTTGACGGTGCATTACTGCTGGAAAGACTTGCGATACGACTACTCACTATAGTCATGAATTACTGGCAGTACGACCGGGGTGATGACCCATTCCGTTACGCACTCTAATCTGGTGCATGACACGTCGACCCGGATGCTGGTTCTCCCACATGTCGGCGAAGTACATAGTAGTAAGAAGGAGCAAAGAATCATGCGGTATATACTAGTAGTACTACTACTCACGTCGGAGGAGTGTGAACCACGACAACCTAGTGAACCAGCAGTAGAAAACAATGTGGTGATATGGCCATAAAAACAATGTGCTACGGTCCAGACTGTAGCATGTACAGTACTAGAATACTCAATATTGTGCATCGCGACCAAGGTGGAGACGAAAACGAGAGAACTACGTATTTATTGACGGTGTAGATTCACTCATTTTGCTCCATATGTACTCCGTCTCGGTGTAGTCTAGTCACTTGTTGAAATCTCTAGAAAGGCAAATACTCCTTTCTGGTTTATAGGGCTATACTAGCAAGTACAACAATAGTGGGCTCACATAGAAATTTTGTCTCATGAAAGAGCCTGGCTATATGCGTGCTCCAAGGTTTGCAACTGCCATGTTTGGGTTGCGCCTGGCCCTTCGCCTCTTCGAGAGGACGAACAATGATGTTACTACTACTGCTTCTACAGTATTGAATCCACTGCTGCATGTCCGTCCACCGTGAGCGGGAGGGATAGCTTGTTGTAGTACTATAAGCAAAAGTCTGTCCTCGTCTGTGAGCCACCGCGCACATGGGCGAGGGAGAAGGCGTGTAGTAGTAAAATCAAGCTTCTCCTCATTGTACGAGTTGACGCGACACATCATAGCACTAGCCCCACATAGTTGCCTCTAAACTTGGCTGAAAGACCCACAGTGTACAATATATTTGCTGCAACCTCTAACATTTACCCCACCACAAATTAAAATGTATATTCCTATCTTGACCAGATGAGCTGCAAACTACAATCACTAGGATGACAGGTAGGGCCAGAAGATTATTTTAATAAAAAAAGCATGGAGCCGACCCCAACGATTTTAAGCTTACATGCATGGTACGCACTATCCAAGACTACTCTATACATGAAACTGCCACACGACCGTCCGGGCTGGGCTTGGCTCTTTGCCTCTTCGGGAAGTCGAACAATGATGGAGTACTACTACAGTGGAGGAGTACTACAGTATGCTTTTGGCCATCTGACACCGAATGAACTGCTGCATGTCCACCGCATGTGGGAGGGAGAGCATGTAGCGAAAGCTTCTCCTAGTCCTGCCAGCCACCACGCTCATGGGCGAGGGAGGGACGCAGCTTCATTGACTTTCTGCTCCTGCCTTTGCGTGTATGACAGGTGGTCCCAATAGGTGGGTGGCCCACCTGTCATGCAGCCAAAGGCAGGTGTGGTTAAGGTGAGAGGGCATTGTAGTAATCAAACTTGTTGTTGTATGAGTTGACACGACACATCAAAGCACTACACTCGATATATTTCAATAATTTGCATTTACCGATGCATTATTTACAATGAATGCATGCATGCCGTGACTCTCCTTTTGATACTTGCATGTGTTGATTTAATGCACCTTGAAGTAGTATGAATATGTGATGGTATAGCTTTGTAATGCCCCGACCCTAAAGCGAGAGATGGTTGTGCACGAGGAGGGCGATATCATGCAGACGAAACAGGACCCGACGATGGAGCTCTCTATGGTCTCGATGGACCTCACCTTGCTCCACGGCCCCTTGTGCCTCCACCCCTTGAAGCCTCCAGTGTATGAGGTTCAAATACACCTCGTCCGAGGACACACATGTGATTTTTCAACCAACTTTGGTGCATGGGAGCATGTGCTTGTAGTTCAAATTTGAATTATGCACATTAAATGACCAGAAACTCAATTAATGTATAAAAAGGCCAAGCGAACCCGGAATAATTCCAAAATTTAACAAGGCACTCATGTAGTTCTATGTTGCCTCTGTAAAGAAACTCAAGGCGGGGAGCGTATATCGTTCCACACTCAACGGTGACACGTTCCCTCTCAGAACCACGAGCCTTCTTGAGAGAAGCTCCGGTTTGCAAGAAGCTTATACAAAATCTTGTTCCAAATCGGCCCATTTTTTAGCACAGCATGTTAGTGCCATGACATGACACCATGCCAAGTTTCATGATTTCTAGGCGAGTTTTGGATTTACATGAATTTAAAAACCAAGTTTCTCGATGTTCTCGGCCGAGTCACGACGCCCAGATGTTTGAATTTCATTCCCATTTCTTGCATGGGCCCTAGAAATTCACCCAAGGACACACATGTGATTTTTCAACCAACTTTGGTGCACCGGAGCATGTGTTTGCAGTTCAAATTTAGATTATGCACATTAAATGTCCAGAAACTAATTAATGTAAAAAAAGGCCAAATGAACCCGAAATAATTCCAAAATTTAACAGGGCACTCATGTAGTTCTATGTTGCCTCTATAAAGAAACTCAAGGGGGGCAATGTATATTGTTTCACACTCAAAGGTGACACGTTCCCTCTCAGAACCACGAGCCTTCTTGAGAGAAGCTCCGGTTTGCAAGAAGCTTATACCAAAACTTGTTCCAAATCGGCCCAATTTTTTACCACAACATGTTAGTGCCATGACATGACACCATGCCAAGTTTCATGATTTCCAGGCGAGTTTTGGATTTACATGAATTTAAAAACCAAGTTTCTCGATGTTCTTAGCTGAGTCACGACGCCCAGATGTTAGAATTTCATTCCCATTTCTTGCATGGGACCTAGAAATTCACCCAAGGACACAAATGTGATTTTTCAACCAACTTTGGTGCACCGGAGCATGTGCTTGCAGTTCAAAATTGGATTATGCACATTAAATGTCCAGAAATTCTATTAATGTATAAAAAAGGCCAAACGAACCCGGAATAATTCCAAAATTTAACAGGGCACTCATATAGTTCTATGTTGCCTCTGTAAACAAAATCAGGGGGAGGCAGTGTATATCATTTCACAGACAAAGGTGACACATTCCCTCTCGGAACCACGAGGCTTGTTGAGAGAATCTCCGGTTTTGCAAGAAGCTTATACCAAAACTTGTCCCAATTCAGCCAAATATTATACATATGAAAACATGGTTTAGACTATCCCGAACATCTCGCCACCTAGACCAATGTACTCTGATTTGAATTCAACATAAAATGGATACAAATATTTGAATTGGAGATCATATGTCACATGTAGTTCATAGTGAAATATGATTACTACTATATGAATGTTTTTTGTTATCAAGCTAATATTTAAATGATTTTATAACTTGACAACAATCATATTCATATAAGCAAAATTGATTCAAATTTAGTCCATATGGTAGACGACAATATATATGTTCATAAGGTGGAGTAAAATGTTCATAAACGATGGAAGATCAAAATGTAGGACTACATCCATTATAAACCGCAAGGTCACCTAACGATATATTCGAATTCAACATAACGTGGATTCAAAAATTGAAATTCGAGATCCTAGCATTTGTAATCATATAAAAAGGGACATGACTCTTTCTTTTGGTGGGAATTGATTTGTTTTTTGTTGTTGTTGAGGGAAGTGTGAATCGATTTGCTACTATACAGGGTAATCTTGTTCTCCTGGTTTTTTTTACATTTTTCTGGTAGTTTTTTCAATGACATTTATAGCAACATAGTAAAAGGGGACATGACTCTATTATGTCTTGTATGAATTGTTTTTTTGTACATGTTAAGCTTGTTCTGCCAAACAAGGAATCCGCGCCTTGTTATCCCAAAATTTTCAAGCTCGAGTATCTTTTGTCTCATCTAGTTTGAAACTCCTGCATCTTCAACCCGCGCCACGCCTTGTTATCCCGAAATTTTGAAATGCGCGAAAACTCCCTCCTCATCCGAAATAGGTCTTGCAGCCTAGACACGCGAAATCCCCCTTCTACCTCTCAGCCGGAAATGCTGGCTCGACGTCGCGGTGTCAAAACTGGTGGGGGTATGCTGGTAACTTACCCTACATTTCGGACAAGCGCGTCCCTAAGCCATGGCTCCCCCTACCTTCCTCTTCACCCCCATTCGTACACCGAGGCCGCCAAAACCCGCGAAACCCCACGCTCCTCCGTCGGCCTCTCGACCGCTGCCCAGACGGAGACTCTTCCCTGACGACTTCGTCCACCGCAACAGCTCGTTATCCCTCATCCATCGCATCATATGAGGATCCGTCGTCGATCTCGTCGTCCCGCCGGATCAGCTGCCCCGTCCTCCACCTCCAAGGAGTTGCCCCGATGTTTGCCTCATCTACCGCGCCACCTCCATCCCCACAGCCCCGTCTTGACCTGCCCCACCAGAACCGCAGCACCCTCTCCAATTCCTCCGATGAATCCGAGGCCAACTCGGCGCCACCAAGGAGGTTCCACACTCACCGCTGCATTTTATCTTTTATTCGATCTCACGGGGCTACCGGTGCTCGATACCGAGCAGCCATGGCGGGTCTCCATCGACGGTGCCGTCCCCGACCACTTCATCCACGGCGTCTCTCCCCCATGAATTTGCTTCATTGGCGGCGACTTCCACACCAGCACTAGCTGCAGATGCTCCGGCTCCCGCTCGCGTTGCTGCTACTGATCCGGCTCTCGCTTGTGCTGCGGCTTTGTTCTTGTTGTCGGTTGCGTTGCTGCACTGCTCTTGCTTTCGTTCGTGCTGCTGCTCTGCTCTGCTATTGTTGTCGGTCGTGCTGCTGCTCCGCTCTTGCTCTCATTCGTGCTGCTGCTCTGCTCTTGCTATCGCTCGTGCTGCTGCTACTGCTGCACGACGTCCGGCACCTATAGGAGTTGCTACTTTAGCACTCGCTCACGGTGCTGCTGCATGACTTGCTCTCTGCTAGTGCATTCCCTGCTCAAGTGTGCTAATTTAGAACACTGCGTCTCTGCTACTAGTGCTCAAATGCCCTAAACATCTATTGCAATGATCTGCTGCTAGTTCAATCAGTTTTGACAATAAAATTCAGTTTCGACTTTAAAGTTCAGTTTCTTCAATTAAGTTCAGAGTGAACAATATTTACAACATCTATCAGAGCGGCCGTGGCGCGGCTGATGCGTTTTAAATCTAGCACTTTTTGGTGATGTATTTTACATCATATATTGCAGATGATATTAGAGTCCCACTTCAGATTAACGTTGTCTGTCTTGTCCTGCTTCAGCCTCACTACCGTACACCTCACCGGAACTGCTCCAACGATGAAACCGTCCATCACAGTGGAGCAGTACCCTCAGCGTTGTTTCCAGAGGCCTCAGATCTTCTTCCCTGCCTTCGACAGTCACACCAGCATCACCATCCTCCATGTCCAACCCAATGATGCTAAGGTCGACAAGGCTATGCCAAAGAGGTTGTACACTCATTGCGTCACTTTGTTACTCTGCATTCATGTCGGTCCCTCAGGGATCCTTTATTGTGGAACTACTATGGTACTACTATTCGTGCATTTGGTTAGAAGGAGTGGAGCAAAGCAAAACTGGAGGATTTTTTCCTTTGGTGTCTGTTCCAAAGAAAAAACATAGGAATTTTAATATCCACTTGGATATCCTTTTCAAATTAATATGCATGAAGAACATGACTAATTGCATTACTGGCATAATAAGATTCTTATTTTTTTTCATTTTCGCGTGGTTTGACTTTAATTTGACCATGTTTCTCCATTCTTGTGTTCTTCCAATTCTTGTGAACCAAACACCCAGGTTGATAGAAATCCCATGTTTCTAAATGCTCTGTTTTGCACGTGCATTCCTATACTATTCCTATGTTTTTCTTGTCCCTGCGTTTATAGAATCCGACAATTCTAAGAGCCCTTTCAGATTTACTTCATTTTCAAATAGGCGTCAAAGAAAACTCCGTATGTTATGTCCTGCTCCTGCCGTGCCATCATCCACACCACCTGAGGTGCACCATCGACAGAAGTGTTCACTGCAGCAGAGATTCCCCCTGCATACTTTCTTTCACCGCCTCAGATCATCTTCAACGTGGTCGGAAACCACGCCAACTGCATTACCATCATCGACTGAGCAGATGAACCCGAGGACTACATAGTTCTGGAAGAGAGGTCGCAGTCTTTCATGTTTGCTTATGTTATACATCAGTTATTGTTACCTGCTACTTTATCATTCAAACTTGAGTTTTAAAATGCCCGTGGGTCTCATATCGAGGCAACAACAAATAGTATTTGTCTACTATCTGGTTCATCTGGGGTCTTCAATGTGGTTCATGTTTGGTAGGCAACAAACAGTAGATGATCCATTGTTTGTCTTTTTAAACTGAAGCTATAATCTACCTGCTATCAATAGTTTTGGATCAATCCACTCGTTTGCTACCATCAGTCTTGATTTCTGCATGCAACCCTTAGGCACAAAATCTAATTAATTTTTTTATTATGCATGTCAGTTATTGTACACAATCGTACTGAACATGTAGAGAAAAAGAGAAGACCGTTCCATATGAATATAATGGCATGCAGACGCTGCTCCATGGTGGGCGAAGTGCCCCACCTCCCGCCATTCCAGATTGTATTCCAGAGGAAGATAACTGTTTAGATGGGAATTCAGAAGGAGCCGACCACTCCTATTTACCACTTGAGGTGTTTGCTCTAACCTGGCATGCTCATGTTGGTCATATCATGCATATGGCGCCTTGCATTGCTTACATTACACATCTTATATGTCATCATCTTAGTTTAGATTTGCTTTGTGTGAATGCCACCTGTTTGGTTTCTATATCATACTCCCATCGTTCCTAAATATTTGTCTTTTTAGAGATTTCAACAAGTGACTACATACGGAGCAAAATGAGTGAATCTACACTCTAAAATATGTCTATATACATCCGTATGTGGTAGTCCATTTGAAATCTCTAAAAATACAAATATTTAGGAATGGAGGGAGTATATGGGAATTATGCAATGCCATCTTCTTTAGCCACGCATCATATACATGAATCATGCAATGCCATCCTGTTTAGCCAGTCATCGTATATGTGAATTGTATCGTGCCATATTTTTTCATAATGTATTCCATTTGTCAACAATGTTTATACATTCATCTACTCTTCCTATGCATCAGCCATTTGAGTCGGTCATGAAAAAATCTGGAGTGAAAACAAGGTCTTCTGAGCAGTCAGTGCTACCTGTCGATGCGGATTTCTTGCTGGTTACAGATAACTCCTCAGAGGAGGACTCAGAGACAGATGACCAGTCGTATCCCCCCGAGGTGCATGCTCTAACTTGGCAGGGTTATATTGCTCATATCATGCATATGGTGTCTTGCATTGCCATGACATCTTCTTAGATTAGACATGCTTTGTGTGAATGCCTCATGTTTGCTTTCTATATAAAATATGTGAATTATGCAATGCCATGTTTTTCAGCTAGTTATCATATATGTGAATTATGCACCGCCATTTAGCTAGGCATCATATATGTGAATTATCTCATGCCATATTTTTTTCATTACGTATTCCATTTGTCGACAATCTATGTATATATATTGAACTACTCTTCATGTGTATCCGCCATTTGAGCCGGTTATGGAAATATCAGGAGTGAAAACAAGGTCTTTAGAGTAGGCAATGGTACCTGTTGAAGCATATATCTCGATGGTTACAGGGAGCTCCTCAGAGGAGGATTCAGAGACAGATGACCAGTCCCATATCCCACCTGAGGTGTATGCTCTAAGTTGCAATGTTTATATTTCTCATATCATGCATATGGTGTCTTGCATTGCTTAGTTTACACATCATATGCACAATATTGAATTCCATCTGCTTAGTTTAGAGATCATACATGTGAGTGCCAGCTGCTTAGTATATGAATCAATTATGTCAATTATATCATGCCATCATGTATGCTTAGACAACATTTATGTGAATTATTTCATCCCAACCTATTTTAGAAAGACATCATATAGTTTTGTCATGTCATCCTGTTTAGATACTCATCATATGTTGAATTATGCCATTATATCCTGTTAAGTTATCCATCATATATCTGAAACTATGTCATGCTATCTTGTTAAGTTAGGCATCATATATGTGAAATTGTGCCATGCTGTCCTGTTTGGTTAGACAACATATATGTGAATTACCACATTTGTCTATCATACAATGTATGTATGTTCAATTTCTTTTCTTGTTTATCAGCCATTTGAATTGGAGGGGGTGATGGCAGTATCTAAGGGAGCAAAAACCCGTTCTTCACAAAAGGCAATGCAACCCATCGATGCAGATAGAACCATGGTTGTACTGGCCCACAAACTAGCCCCACCACACATAATCGAGACTCTTCCAGATTGCACACTTACACTATTGGGCAGAGAAGCAGCTACAACCCATCTAACCCCAACCCGACTGGATAGTAACCCACTTATAGTTGACAAAGCACCATGTCCACCACAGAGTACCCCCACACGAGTAGTTTGTAAAGCAACTGCATTGCCCAAAGCACAAAGACCACCATAGCGAACCCAAACTCCACGTTTAAAGCAGAAGAGCAACTATTCTCAGGTCAGATTCCGTAGCTATGGTCCATACTCCTTTGCTTTTGCATCACTGTATTTACTTATACCAATTAATTTTGAATTTGAAGGATCCAATTAAAACTCCAATGCGCAACAGGTATGTTTTAAACCTATTTCTTTAACTGGATTGCTGTTCTAACTTCTTGCTCTATGTTGATTTCAGTTTTAGTTGTATAAACAATTAGGGACAATTACCCCTAGTTGTGTCCCCCTCGTCCGTTTTACCCCTAGTTTGAGAAAGTCACCGGTTCTGTCCACACCACTTTGGAATTCTTTCGTTTTTGCCCTTCCGTCACAGCTCCGCTTGGTCAGCGCCGTTTGACCACATACGGCGCTCCGTTTTGGACCCTGCTTGCCCCTCGCTAGGACAGAACCCACTCGGGCCCATCTAACTCTCATCCCCACTCTCTCCCCGTTCCCACTCTCATGAACCCTAGCTAGGAGGCGACAGCGGTGACAGTGTTGACGACTACGGTGCCCGCGGTGACTGCAGGAGATGGTGGACGACGGCGACGGCAGCGGTGCCACATACGGCGACCGCGGCCGCAAGGCAAGGATGGTGGACAACGGCGATGGCAGCGGTGCCACCTGCGGCGCCCGTGGCCGCAAGGCAAGAATGGTGGACGACGGCGACGGCAGCGGTGCCACCTGCGGCGTCCGCGGCCGGAAGGCAAGGACACGGTCGTAGACAACATTAGGGTAAGTCCCCCCATCCCAGATCTGTTGTTTCTTCCTCCCCTAGATCCTAGATCTGTTGTTGTATGTTGATATTGTGCCCTGTTTGCATAGGATTGATCCAGCTAGAGCATTTAATATCAGTGTTAGAATGGAGACATGCACTTTAACTGCTGTTGGTACAGAAGGAAAAGAAACTGGCTTCACATTTCCATTAGTGGCGGACAACAACAGCACATTTGAGCAGTTTTGGGCATCAATATTTGCCCAATATCCATGGGGATTACATGATGCTGTTGAGCTAAGGTACTGGGATGTGTCGAAAGTTGCTTGGGTGCCTGTTCAGTCTGATAATGAGTTAGGTGCCATGTTTGCAAATAATGCACAAACCATGTCATGCAATCTGGAAATAAATGTTATTCAGAGGCGTAGGCCCCCCTCTGGTTTAGAAAATAATTCAAACCCCCATGCTTCAAGGCCCTCTGGTTCTAAAGCATCTGCAAAACCTAGGACTAACACAAGGGGAACAAGTAGCAGTTGCAGGCCACCTACAACCCCAAGTGCAAATGCTCAGTCTGAGCATTCTTGCAGTAAAACCCAAGCTAAACCTAGCATACCAGTTGATCCTGTTGTGGAGGAAGCAGAACCTGATGCAGCACTTTTGTCTGATGAAGAAGATGAGAAACTTTATCTGGGCTATGGTCAGCACAACAATGAGGAAGATCATGTAGATGAGGAGTACATTCCTGCTAAATTCTCTGATACAGATGAAGATGAGAAGCAGGAGGACCTGGACAATGGAGATTTTCAAGCTGAAGATGAGGACATCCCTGTCATGATGTATGACACAGATAATCCCTCTATTGGGGAAGGTGTAGTTTTTCCATCAGCAATTGACTGCAGAAATGCAGTTGCAACTTTCTCAATTACCACTAAAAGAGTACATCACTTTGAAAAGTGACCAAAGAAGGTTTACTGTAAAATGTGCCTCTGATAGATGTAAGTGGAGGCTGCGTGCCTCTTTAATGAGGAGAAGCACATTATTTCAGGTACTAATGCATTTTCTATTTTCCTTTTTATAATTATTATTCAAAATTTATGTTTCATGTACTAATTGCTTGTTCTTTTTTAACAGATTAAGGTCAACCCTTACCCTCACAACTGTCCAAGTGTTAACATATCTCAGAGATTGAGGGCTACAAAGAGAAGATGGATAGCAGATGCTTCTATGGCTTGGATTAGAAAAAAAATCCAGGGATAGGTCCAAAGGAAATTCAGCACGGGTTGACAGAGAAGTATGGAGTGGAGGTGCCATATAGTAGGTGTTATTTTGGTAAAGAGATGGCACTAGATAAGATGTTTGGCAAGTACAGTGATAGTTTCATTCTGATTTATTCATTCAAGGCTGAAGTTGAGAGAACATCACCAGGAAATGTAGTTGAAATTGACAAGCACACTGTGGAATACTCATTGAGGTGAAAGAAACTACACAAGGAGTGTTTCAGAAGAGTGTTTGTGTGCTTCAAGGCATGTCAGATAGGTTTCTTGGAGGGGTGCAGGCCTTACCTTGCTGTGGATGCGACACCACTGAATGGTAGGTACAGGGGCCAGCTTGTTTCTGCTTGTGCCCTTGATGCACACAATTGGTTATTTCCAGTTGCCTATGGTGTCATAGAAGCAGAGTCAATTGAGAGTTGGACTAGGTTCTTCCAACAACTGAAGAAAGTAATAGGACATCCAAAAGGTTTAGTCATACATACTGATGCATGCAAAGGATTGGAGACAGTTGTTGATTATGTATATGCTGGGGTGGAGCACAGCGAGTGTATGAGGCATTTGGCTCAAAACTTCAGCAAGAAATTCAAAGGCAAGTTCTATGATGAGAATTTTTGGCCATGCTCACTTACATACAACATTAAAAAGCACAACTATCATCTGAATCAGTTGCATAGTAGGCCCAAAGTTAAAGAATATTTAAAGGAGCATCACACAAAAATATGGGCTAGAGCACACATCAATGACATTTGCAAGGTAGACTATGTGAACAACAACCTTGCTGAAGCTTTCAACTCAAGGATCAAGAAATACAAGGGGCTTCACATAGTTGACTTGTGTGACAAGATCATGCAGTACGTTATGCAAAAAATTGATATAAGGAACAGGATTGCCATTGATCATTTTGAAGGCCATCTCATTGTTCCATCTGTGATGAAGGCCTTAATGGCAAAAACAAAAGGTTTAGAGATGAGTTTGATTAGGAGAAGCCCAACAGAGGCTGAAGTTACTACTACTGATAGAGAAAAAAGAGAATGGAGGTACCCTGTTGACTTACAGAAGTGGTCTTGTAGTTGTAGACAATGGCAAGTAACTGGTAAGCCATGTATCCATGCTCTATTCTTTATCACTTCTCTTAGAGGTGAAGCCAGTGGAATAGATCAGTATGTGCACAAGTTTTATTCTGTTGAGAAATTCAGAGCTACTTATGCTGACAACCTTCCAGCTTTGGAAGGGAAGCAACAGTGGGAAATTGTGAATCCAGGATTTAAACTTTCTGCTCCAGTTTAAAACAGAGCACCTAGCAGGCCGAGGAAAACTAGAATTAGGTCCACTACTGAAGGAAAAGGACTAGGTCCTAGGAGGAAAAAATGTGGCAGGTGTGGAGGACGAGGACACCATGCCAACAAATGCAAAAATTCAGTTGATGCAGCCTTTGGTGAAGATGAACATTGGGGAGCTGAGAATGCAGAAGAGCCAGCAGTGCAAGTGGCAGCAGTGGAAGTAGATGATGGAACAGATTCAGAAGATCCACCACAAGAGCAACCTATAGAGCCAACACCAACATCTACACAAGCTACTATAATCAGGTGATGTTTGTGTATGTTTTTGTATATATGTTTGTTTTCATGCACTATCCTATGAAATGTGACATGCTTGCACTTTTCACAGCCCAAGAAAGAATTATAAGAAGACAGCAGATAGAGGAGCTTCTCCAGCTAAGAAGCAGACAACAACAATTGAAGTTCCTGGTGTGCTAGCCCCCAACCCAGCAAAGAACACCAGGAGCAAAACAAGGCTAGCCCCCAATCTAGCTGAGAACACCAGGAGCAAAAAACTCAAGTTTTAGGTCTTCATTTGCACTTGCTGGTGACTGTTTGAGATGACTGTATGTTGAACTAGTATTTTCACTTGCTGTTGAACTACTGTTTGAGATGTCAGGATGTTGAACTAGTATTTTCAATTGCTGTTGAACTACTGTTTGAGATGTCAGGATGTTGAACTAGTATTTTCACTTGCTGTTGAACTACTATTTGAGATGCTGGCTATGTCATGCTTTATTTTGAAGTTGTTTGATCATATGTGATGCTTGCTATGTCATGCTTTAATTTGAAGTTGTTTGATCATCTGCCAATATGAACCAAATTGTCGTCGTCGATGACAATTTGGTGATCTCTCTAGTCATTTGCTAATACGACGACAATTTGGTCATCTCTCTAGTCATCTACCAATAAGAACCAAATTGTCGTCGACGATGACAATTTGGTCATCTCCCTAGTCATCTGCCAATAAGAACCAAATTTTCGTCGACGACGACAATTTGGTCATCTCCCTAGTCATCTACCAACATGAACCAAACTGCAGAAATTTAGAACACCAAATAGCATTACATTAGGATTGGTACATTACAAAGTTCATCCATATCCTGCACTACAACAACAATAAACATACTTGCTTCACTTAGTGGCTTGATTCTGTGATAACACTGATAAAGCCACAACTACGACACATACAACAATTCCACTAAACAACACTGCCCAAACATTGAGCATCTCATCTCTCTCCTTCAGTTTCTTGTTCAAAGCATAGTTCTTCTTTGATAGCTCCATATTTTCCCTCTGCAATTTGTGAGACTTGATCCAGTTGCGTTCAATCTCTGCACGTAGATCTTAAAATGCAAGGACCACATGCAGTGGAGGAGGAGGGTCAATCCAAACCACCCACTTGCACTCATCTGGCAACTAATTAGATGAACAAAATTAGAAATTTCAAAATAACAACAACCTCCCAAATTGACAAGCAACTACTTACATCAAGAGGGCAACCCAAAAATCATCGGCCCGTGCTAGCCACCCGACGAGCAGGAACTAGGCCATGTCCACGGCAACGGTGCTTAGATCTAGGCTCCAAGCCGGAAAATGATTCGTCTGGGTGATGGTACTCTGAGGCGAGCTCCACAATCCCCATCCCATCGATCTAAATCAGAAGAGGAGCAAAAAAATCCCCAAATCAGAGAAGCCCTAGAATGAGGGGGTCAAATAGTTGAAACCCTAGAAAATCCCCAAATCCCCACGGAGTGCTCGACTTACCTCTGTGGCAGTAGAACCAACCGCCGTCGAGGAGTTTGATGACGGGAAGCTTGTCGTCTGCATCTTCTCCTCCCGCTCGGGCCTCTCCCACGACGGCTCTTGATCCCGTTCTTCACGAGCTCTCCCACTCTCTGTTTGTTTCTGCACGTGAGCTCGAGGAGGACGAAGGGGTATCGGGGCTGGGGACACAGGGGAAAAATGTCCAAAATGGAGCGCCGTATGTGGTCAAACAGCGCTGACCAAGCGGAGCCGTGACGGAAGGGAAAAACGAAAGAATTCCAAAGTGGTGTGGACAGAACCGGTGACTTTCTCAAACTAGGGGTAAAACAAACGAGGGGGTCACAACTAGGGGCATAAATCAAATTGTCCCAAACAATTATGTTCTCGTGTGATGCACATTACAAGTGTTGCCAATGTTGTGTAGTTTCTCACACTTATATTCTGTCTATGCTGCTGTGTCTTAAAAATATATGAGTTGAACTATGTCTCTATCTTGATTTGGCAACATAAACTATAATGATATGGATAATAAAGTGACCATAGTACATAGATATATGCTTGTTTCCTGTTGTTATCCTATCCACCTTACTACTGAACCGGTTTACCAAAATGAGTTTCATATACTACATGCTACACCTGTGATGTGTTTGCTTGTTTCTCTTGTAGTATGCAAATAGAATATTGGAGAAGAGCACCCCACTATGCAATGGTAGAGAAAGTAATGCAAATAAGGTTCAAGATAGTGAGACGGCCCTGTTGGTCTCCAAGAAAGGTGATAAAAATGATCTTGTAGACAGTGAGAAAACCCCATAGTCCTGCGTTGATGTAGTGTTTGAGTTACTGGCCAGTACCGCTGGCACAAGATCTTCAAACTCGCTGCCTGAATCACTTCGGCTTCTTCAGTCTCAGCTACAAGCTGAAGGCATCAGTCGGCTGTGCTGCGGCAAGAAGCCGAAGGAGTGCGGAAGTCCCTGTAGAATTCAGATGCATACTTTCTTGTGCAACAGCAAGCGCTGGAGGATTTAAGCGCCAAACAAGAGAAAGTTAATAAGCTTGCTAAGCATCTTGCCAGCATTATGGGTACCCAGGATATTGTTTCTTGAGCTCTTCTGAAGTGGTTTCAGTTCTGGACTTGTTTTGCTGTGGCGTTTATTTTCATTGGTCGCCAACTTTGACAACCACTGTATATGATATGCTGCTTTGTTTCCTATATTTGCACTGGTGGCGAACTTTGATGCCCAGTGGATGTAATATGTGTAATAGCCGTGATAGCCTAGCATAAGTTTCTTGCTTATTTATTTCCTTGTTGTCTTGTTTATTTGTTTGCTTGTAGTCAATGCAATTTATTTTCGCGGTTTGCTAGTGGCCGCAATAACCTATTTTTTAAAACTAGGCCACAATAACCATGGGCTACAACTTTACTGTAGTTACCATGGGCCTCCTACGAGCCGTAGAAACAATGGGCCTTCTACGGGCCGTAGCATCAATGGGCCTTCTACGGGCCGTATGATCGATCGGCCAAACATGGGCCAACAACGGACCGCACTATGGGCCTTGAATGCGCTAGAGTTGGAAACGTTCGTTCATGGGCCAACCATAACGGGCCGTCGTTAATCGGTCGTATTTGATGACGCTATGGAAATGGCCTAACTGATTAATGGGCCACAAATGGGCCGACTGTAACCATGGGCTGAATTTGGCCCACAATTAGAAAAGGCCAGTAATAGGCCGTAAGTAACCGAATGCTGGAAATGAGCCCAAGAACAAATGGGCCCTGAGAAGGCTGAAAAATAACATGGGCTTGAAAGGGCCCAATGGAATAATGGGCCGTTAATGGGTATAAAGCGATATATTGTTTGTTATAGGCCAGTTTCGCCACGAGCCGTTAATGGGCCAAGAGTTGCAAAGTGCCTCATATGGGCCGAAAGACGCCATGAGCCAGAAGTTACAACGAGCTAGAATCATATTGGACGACCCAGATGACGCTACTAGGCCTAATTCTGATAGGCCGTAACGGCCCCTGGGTTAGCGGGTTGTAAATGGGCTATGTGCGAACAGGCCGTTAACATGCTTTCCTTGGGCCAGCCCGCTATCTTTTGACCAAGTCAAATGGGCTGGCCTTTTCACCGGAATGGGCCTCTGTTGGGCTGTGCCACGTGTCAACATATCATAGGCGCCTCCTGTCCAATGAGTGGATGGCATCTGTCCCAATGGTGAGCCAACACATGTTTCCTTCGACCAATGAGAATTTTACACGTGGAAAATCCCCATTGGTCCAGGTAGTTAACAGGTCATCGGATCCAAAACCGGACCCGATAGCTTAACGGTGACCCGTTATGGTCGATGCCACGTGTCGGTCACCCTTGAGGAAAGCACTTCTATGACGCGCCATTTATCATCATGGAAGTGGACACTTCCGTGATGATAATTTTGGTAATGTCATGGAACAGTTCTACGACAGCACAAGTATGACTATCTTGATTATGTCATAAAATCGTCATCGATGTACATGCATGACAGAAAACGTGACCTACTGTGACAAACATGTATCATCATGGAAGTGTATTTTTTGTTGTGAATTGCTTGGTGGCTGAGAACATAGGTTGTTGAGTTTTAAGAGAATTCATTGTCTGAACCTTAACATGTGAATTGGTTGCTACTTTAACATGAGAAGTTTTATAAGAAAGAATTCATATTATGATGCTAGGAAAAGTGATTAAAATTTTCATCGATCAAACTTGTGCACTTTGCTAGCATTCACACTTCATAAATTATTTCTTTTATCATTTACCTACTCGAGGACGAGTAGGAATTGAGATTGGGGATGCAGATACATCCCAACGTATCTATAATTTGTGAAGTATTCATGCTAATATATTATCATTCTTGGATGTTTTACAATCATTTTATAGCAACTTTATATCATTTTTTGGGACTAACCTATTGACATAGTGCCCCGTGCCAGTTCCTATTTTTTGCTTGTTTTTTTACATCGCGGAAAATCAATATCAAACGGAGTCGAAACACCATGAAACTTTTTGTGAATTTTTTATGGACCAGAAGACCACTAATGGGCCAGAGCAGCACCTAGGGGGTGCCCTGAGGGGGCACAACCCACCAGGGCACGCCTGGGGGCCCAGGCGTTCCCCGAGGGGGCACAACCCACCAGGGCACGCCTGGGGGCCCAGGCGTGCCCAAGTGGATTGTGCCCACCTCGGTGGCCTCCCGCCCCCCCTCTTCGCCCTATAAATTCCTTTCCAAAAACTCTCGGGGTAACCCTAGATCAGAAGTTCCACTGCCGCATGGCTCTATAGCCACGAGAAACCAGTCTAGAGCCCATTCCGGCACCCTGCCGGAGGGGGAATCATCACCGGTGGCCATCTTCATCATCCCGACGACCACCATGATGAGGAGGTAGTAGTCCACTTTAACACCCCGGATGTAACTTTCCCAATTTGTACTCCAACTCTTGCCGTTTCCGGCGTTAAGTTAATTTATTTTCTCGGGTTCGGGTTCTTTGTCTCTGTGTGTTGTTATTGTTGTCATGCCTACTTGCTGTAAATCGCAGACCGGTGTCATTTTTGAAGCGCTTGCCATTTCCAAACCGTAACTCCGATTCCGGCGTTCTTTATATCGTTTTCAAGCGATTTCATCTCATCTTTCCAGTGGCACACTTGGTTTTCCAAGTTGAGGCCAGGTTCATGCATTTCCTTCCATATCTTGCATTTTGCATCCGGCATCGCTTCCCGCATAGCATATCATCTTTGCATCATATTGCTTGATCCTTGCATGTGGTTGATTGTATTCTTGTTGCTTGTTTGTCTTGTTTAGGTAGAGCCGGGAGACGAGTTCACTAACGAGGAGCCCGTTGAGTTTTCTTTTGAGGATCCAGTCAACTCTGACAACTGTGCAGGCAAGATGATCATACCCTCGAAATCACTACTATCTTTGCTATGCTAGTTTGCTCGCTCTTTTGCTATGCCAATGCTACGATGCCTACCACTTGCTTGCAAGCCTCCCAAATTGCCATGTCAAACCTCTAACCCACCATGTCCTAGCAAACCGTTGATTGGCTATGTTACCGCTTTGCTCAGCCCCTCTTATAGCATTGCTAGTTGCAGGTGAAGATTGAAGGCCGTTCCTTGTTGGAACATTTATTTACTTGTTGGGTTATCATTATATTATCTTGTTTTCTTAATGCATCTATATACTTGGTAAAGGGTGGAAGGCTCGGCCTCTCGCCTAGTGTTTTGTTCCACTCTTGCCGCCCTAGTTTCCGTCATATCGGTGTTATGTTCCCGGATTTTGCGTTCCTTACGCGGTTGGGTTATAATGGGGACCCCTTGATATTTCGCCTTGATTAAAGCTTTTCCAGCAATTCCCAACCTTGGTTTTACCATTTGCCACCTAGCCTTTTTTTCCCTTGGGTTCTGCAGACTCAAGGGTCATCATTATTTTAACCCCCCCGGGGCCAGTGCTCCTCTGTGTGTTGGTCCAAACTGTCAGCCGCCGGTGGCTATCAGGGGCAACTCTGGGCTGGCCTACCGGAAGTTTAGACAATCTGAGTGTGCCCTGAGAAAGAGATATGTGCATCTCCTATCGGGATTTGTCGGCACATTCGGGTGGTGTTGCTGGTCTTGTTTTAACCTGTCGAAGTGTCTTGAGTTACCGAGATACCGAGTCTGATCGGAACGCCTTGGGAGGAGGTCTATTCCTTCGTTGACCGTGAGAGCTTGTCATGGGCTAAGTTGGGACTCCCTACAGGGATTGAACTTTCGAAAGCCATGCCCGTGGTTATGGGCAGATGGGAATTTGTTAATGTCCGGTTGTAGATAACTTGAACCTTAATCAATTAAAATGAATTAACTGAGTGTGTTACCGTGATGGCCTCTTCTTGGCGGAGTCCGGGAAGTGGACACGGTGTTGGAGTAATGTTTGCGCAGGTTGCTCTCTAGTTTCACGCTCGCGCTTTGCCTCCTCTTCTCGCTCTTTTTTGCGAATAAGTTAGCCACCATACTAGCTAGTCGCTTGCTGCAGCTCCTCTCATATTTTACCTTGCCTCACCTATAAGCTTAAATAGTCTTGATCGCAAGGGTGCGAGATTGCTGAGTCCCTGTGGCTCACAGATTACTATTACACCAGATGCAGGGCCAGATGATTCCGCTCCAGCAGACGTGTATGAGCTCAAGTGGGAGTTCGACGAGGACTCTCAATGTTACTATGTTTCCTTTCCCGATGAACAGTAGTGGTGCCCAGTTGGGGGTGATTGGGACCGTGTCGCTTGTTGGGTTATCTTTTATTTTGGCGCCGTAGTCGGGCCATGAGTGTTTGGATGATGTAATGTTATTTATGTACTTGATTGACGTGGCGAGTGTAAGCCAACTATGTTATCTCCCCTTTTATTACCATATTACATGGGATGTTGTGAAGATTGCCTAACTTGCGACATATGCCTTCAATGCGATTATGTCTCTAAGTCGCGCCTCGACACGTGGGAGCTATAGTCGCATCGAGGGTGTTACAAGTTGGTATCAGAGCCTTCCCCGACCTTAGGAGCCCCATTGCTTGATCGTTTTTAGCGGCCGAGTTGTGTCTAGAAAAATGTTAAGAGTCATTTAGGAATTATATATCGGAGAGATTAGGAATTCTTTTTACTTCCCAGTCTCCTCATCGCTCTGGTAAGGCATCCTGACGTAGAGTTTTGACTCTTCTCTTCTCAAATTTCACTAAATTTTTTTTAGGATCACGCGGGTATCTTGGAATCGTTCTGATGGTTTTATGATGAGAACATTGTCTTGGTGCCTCCTGTCAGGGGTTTAGTGGAAGTGTCCCGGGGAGTTGAGCTCTAAGGTGTTGTCATCATAATTTTATCGTTGCAGTTCTGGAATACCTGAGTTTAGTACACCGACATCGAAAATCTCTTTTATGCAGTTCGTTGGTGAGATAACCTCGACGCCACCCAGTACTGGGGCGGGAGTTCGGGAGTATCGCCATAACTTGTATAATGGATGCTCTTCGAAGGTTGAGGTAGATGGTTTCCGAAGTTTTCTTGGTTATGTGTTGAAGGATGGATACAGCTGGATGTAGGATTTGCTAGTTTGGGTGAGATATTATGCTTCCCCTGTATCCCCAACACCTGATTGCATAACCGGAAAGGTTCAGGAATTTCATAGGTGAGAATTCTTGTAGCTCTAGTTCTTCTTCCACGGATATTGGTTTGAGATTGGGATTTCTTACCGATTATTCGTTCTTGATCCGTACCTTGTTGATTTATTTCTCTACCTTAATTCTACGTGGCTTCTCAATTTATGAATATGTGACCTTTTCAAGAGAAATGCATTCATTCATTTTGTTCGGACGTGAAGACTATATGTTGCAATTTTCATTCCGTTGGATTCAGCTTCAATATTTATCTGTCAATGTGCTAATGGTGGTCAACCTCTTCAGGATGGCTCCTCCAACGCGCACGACTCCGAATCCTGATCTGCCACCACCTCCACCTCCTCCAGAGGCATGGCAAGCTGTGATGGCCGCAACGAATGCAAACACACAGTTGATCATGCAAATTCTTCAAGAGCGCAATCATGGAAACCAAGGGAATCAAGGCAGCAATCCGAATCACTTTGCTACACTCAACCAGTTCCTTGCTAATGGGCCAAAGACTTCCAGCAATTGTGTTGAGGCAACCAATGCTGACGATTGGCTTGTGGATCTGTGCAAGCATTTTGAGTGCAGTAACGTCAGGCCTGAGGACTTTGTTAAGTTCGCTTCCTTCCAACTCAAAGATCAAGCTGCAGAATGGTTCTAGCAGTACAAGGACTCCAGAGGTGGACGTGTTATCACTTGGGATGATTTCTGTCGAGATTTCCGAGCTCATCATATTCCCCAGAGCGTGGTTGAAAGCAAGCGTGAGGAATTCCGCAACCTGAAGCAAGGCTCTTTATCTGTCTATGACTACAACAAGTTGTTCTAGAAGCTCGCCCGCTTTGCCAAGCAGGACGTCCCTGATCAGAAGAGCATGATATACCAGTTCAGGGGTGGTCTCAGAGAAGAAATTCAGCTCGCTCTTGTTCTCTTTGAGCCCTTGAGATACGATGAGTTCTACAACATGGCACTGAAGCAAGAAGCTGCTCAGTTGAGGTGTGATGCTTCCAAGAAGCGAGTCAGAGATGTTACTCCTTCTTCCTCTACTCAAGTGGCCAAGCAGCAGAAGTATTCGCTTCCTCCTCCTCCATTTCGTCAGCCGTATCAGCAGAAGAGCAAAGGTGGCAGTGGTTCTTCCCACCCACCCAACCCTGGCTTTCAAACCAAGACTTCGTCTCAACCTCCAAGATCAAGTGCTCTGTATCACCGTCTGCTTTCAGAGGTCACGTGCAACAAGTGCCAACAGAAGGGTCACTATGCCAACAAGTGTTTCAACCAGAGGCGTCTTCCTCCTCCTCCTCCTGTCAGATCGGCAAGTACAGCTGTGGTCAAGCATAACCCCAAGTACGCCAAGGTCAATATGGTGAATGCAGCTCAGGCAGAGGACTCGTCAGATCTGATCATGGGTAACCTTCCTGTTAATGATGTTCCTGCAAAAGTTCTTTTTGACATGGGTGCATCACATTGCTTTATCTCGAGACCTTTTGCATCTAAGCATGGGTGGTTTTCTCAAGTTATGCATAAGCCATTAGCAGTCATCTCTCCGGGTAGATGCTTGCTTGCTAACTACGAAGTTTCGGATATTTCTATCTCGATGGGTGATTTCAAGTTTCTAGCTTCTCCAATGATCCTTGGTAACTCGGATATTGATCTTATTCTCGGAATGGATTGGCTTTCTAAGCACAAGGCTCAGCTTGATTGTGCTGCAAGGCAGATTCAAGTGACTCATTCGTCTGAGGATGTAATTGTCTTTGCCGCTCAGGATAATACCATCCGTCTGTTTTCTCTCAATGAGAAGGGTGAACTCAATGCCATCTCTCAAATTCCAGTCGTTTGCGAATATCAAGACATCTTTCCAGAAGAGCTTCCAGGAATGCCTCCGCACCGGCCAGTTGAATTCGTTATTGATCTTGAGCCTGGCACGGAACCTGTGTGCAAGCGTCCTTACAAGCTCGGACCTGAAGAGTTGAAGGAGCTGAAGAAGCAACTCGATATTCAAGAGAAAATGGGTCTCATCCGGCCTAGTTCTTCTCCATGGGGTTGTGGTGTTCTTCTTGTGAAGAAGAAGGATGGAACGGACCGACTTTGTGTTGATTACCGTCCAGTGAACAAGAAGACCATCAAGAACAAATACCCACTTCCCAATATCAATGAGCTGTTCGAACAACTTAAAGGTGCCCAAGTGTTCTCCAAGCTTGATCTCCGTATGGGTTATCATCAGATTTGAATCCGTGAGCAAGATATTCCCAAGACGGCTTTCAGGACAAGCTTTGGTTCATATGAATACACTGTCATGTCTTTTGGCCTCGTCAACGCTCCTCCGACGTTCTCTCGCATGATGAACTTCATCTTCAACGCCTACACCAATGACTTCGTTTTGGTCTATCTCGACGACATTTTGGTTTTCTCCAAGAATAAGGAAGATCATGCCAAGCACTTGCGTTTGGTTCTTGAAAAGCTCAGAGAACATCAGTTCTACGCCAAGTTCTCCAAGTGTGAATTTTGGCTCGATGAGGTTCTTTATCTTGGTCATATCATCTTTGCCAAGGGCATTGCCGTGAATCCTGAGAAGGTGTCCGCAATTGTGAATTGGGAACCCCCTCAGAACATGAAGCAACTCCGCAGTTTTCTCGGTCTCGCAAGCTATTGCCGAAGATTCATTGAAAGCTTTTCTAAGATCGCGAAGCCTCTCTCAAATCTTCTTCAGAAGCACGTCAAGTATGTTTGGTCTTCGGAGTGTGATATTGCTTTCAACACTTTGAAAGAGAAATTGATCACTGCTCCAGTTCTGACTCCACCTGATGAATCCAAGCCGTACGAGGTCTTTTGTGATGCCTCTCTCCAAGGTCTTGGTGCAGTATTGATGCAAGAGAAGAAAGTTGTTGCTTATACATCTCGCCAGTTGAAGCCTAATGAGAAGAACTACCCCACTCATGATCTCGAGTTGGCGACAGTTGTGCATGCTCTTTTGACTTGGAGACATCTTCTATTGGGAAGAAAAGTGGACATTTTCACTGATCACAAGAGTCTCAAGTACATCTTCACTCAGCCTAATCTCAACCTCAGGCAAACTCGATGGGTCGAAATGATTCAAGAGTATAATCCGAGTATCGAGTATACTCCAGGCAAGGCCAATGTGATTGCTGACGCATTGAGAAGGAAAGCTTACTGCAACAGTCTGATTCTCAAGCCTTATCAACCCGAGCTTTGTGAAGCTTTCCGCAAACTTAACCTGCAAGTTGTTCCTCAAGGTTTCCTCGCCAACCTTCAAGTCTCTCCTACCTTGGAAGACCAGATTCGCCAAGCCCAGCTTCTTGATGCTATGGTGAAAAAGGTGAAGATTGGGATTGCCAAGAGTCAGTCCAAGTACAAGTGCTACCGCCTTGATGACAAGGACACTCTCTTCTTCGAGGATTGTATTGTTGTACCCAAAGGTGACCTCCGTAAAGTGATCATGAACGAGGCTCACAATTCTCTCCTCTCCATCCACCCTGGGAGCACGAAGATGTATCAGGATCTCAAGCAAGCTTATTGGTGGACTCGAATGAAGTGCGAGATCGCTCAATTCGTGAATGAATGTGATGTCTGCAGAAGAGTGAAGGCAGAACACCAAAGGCCAGCAGGTCTCCTCCAACCTCTTGCCATTCCAGAATGGAAGTTTGACCACATTGAAATGGACTTCGTAACTGGGTTTCCAAAGTCCAAGCGTGGCAATGATGCTATATTTGTTGTCATCGACAAACTCACCAAAGTGGCTCATTTTATGCCTATCAAAGAGTCGATCACTGTAGCTCAATTGGCGGAACTCTATACCTCTCGTATTGTCTCTCTGCACGGTATTCCACAAGTGATCTCTTCAGACCGTGGCAGTATCTTTACCTCGAAGTTTTGGGATTCTTTTTAGAAGGCCATGGGCACGAACATCCGCTTCAGCACAGCTTTCCATCCTCAAACTAGCGGTCAAGTCGAGCGTGTCAACCAGATTCTTGAAGATATGCTCAGGGCTTGTGTGATCTCCTTCGGCATGAAGTGGGAGGATTGTCTTCCTTATGCTGAATTCTCCTACAACAACAGTTTTCAAGCAAGTTCGGGCAAGGCCCCATTTGAACTTCTGTATGGCAGGAAGTGCCGTACCCCTCTCAACTGGTCTGAAACCGATGAACGTCAGCTTTTGGGTAATGAGTTAATCACAGAGGCAGAGGAAATGTGCAAAGTCATTCGTGATAACCTCAAAGCAGCCCAATCCCGTCAGAAGAGCTACTATAATAGTAAGCACCGTGATTTGGCTTTCGAGATGGGAGATCATGTTTACCTCCGTGTCTCTCCTATGAAAGGTACTCGTCGCTTCGGTATCAAAGGGAAGCTTGCCCCTAGATACGTGGGACCTTTCAAGATTGTCAGCAAGAGAGGCGACCTCGCCTATCAACTCGAGCTTCCTTCAAACTTTGCAAATGTTCATGACGTGTTCCATGTCTCTCAGCTTTGAAAGTGCTTCAAGACTCCTGACCGCACCATCAACTTCGAGGACATTGAGCTCCAAGAAGATCTCTCTTATCGTGAGCACCCAGTTGCTATTCTTGAAGAGACTGAATGCAAGACTCGCAACAAGTCAATCAAATTTCTCAAAGTCAAGTGGTCACACCATTCCGACCGTGAAGCTACCTGGGAACGCGAGGATCACCTCCGTTCTGAGTACCCGGCGTTCTTTCAGTCCTAGATCTCGGGACGAGATCCTTTCGTAGTGGTGGAGTGTTGTAACACCCCGGATGTAACTTTCCCAATTTGTACTCCAACTCTTGCCGTTTCCGGCGTTAAGTTATTTTATTTTCTCGGGTTCGGGTTCTTTGTCTCTGTGTGTTGTTATTGTTGTCATGCATCTCATATCATGTCATCATGTGCATTGCATTTGCATACGTGTTCGTCTCATGCATTCGAACATTTTCCCCGTTGTCCATTTTGCATTCCGGTGCTTCGTTCTTCTGCGGTGGTCATTTCTAGCTTTCTTTCGTGTGTGGGGATTAAACATTTCCGGATTGGACCAAGACTTGCCCGGCGGCCTTGGTTTACTACCGGTAGACCGCCTGTCAAGTTTCGTATCATTTGGACTTCGTTTGATACTCCAACGGTTAACCGAGGGACCGAAAAGGCCTCGTGTGTGTTACAGCCCAACGCCCCTCCAATTTGGGCCAAAAACCACCTAACTCTGTTCCATCATCTAGAGCGTTCGATCACGATCGCGTGGCCGAAAACTGCACCTCATTTGGACTCTCCTAGCTCCTCCTATGCCTATAAATAGGCCCCCCTCAAAATATCCCGGATCCCCTCCTCTTCTAACCCTAGAAAAGCCACCGCGCTGCGCCGGACATTGTCCGATCCGGCCGGACATCGCCGCCGCTCAACCAGGAGCTGCCACATGGGCTGCGTCCACATCCCCGCCGCCTCGCCCGCGCCGGCCCGCCTGGCCCCCGCGCGGCCCTTCCCGCCGCCGAGCCGGGCCCGCGCCTCCCCGCCGCCTGCCGCATCCCTCCACGGCGACGCGCTCGTAGCCGAGCCGCCTCGCCGCCCTTCCTCCGCCGGCCGCCGTGGTCGCCTTCGCCGGCCGCGCCGCCGCATCGCCCGGTCGCCGCGCCGCCCGTCCGCCGTGCCACCTCCGCCGCCCCGTGCCCGTCCTCCTCCGCCGCCCCGCGCCGACCACTCCTCCGGCAAGCACCGGCCGCCAAGTCTCCAACTCCGGCGACTCCTCCGGTGAACCTCGGTGTCCGTGCCCCGGCGAGATCGGATCCAGATCTGGCCATGAACAGTAAACCCTATGTCATTTTTTCCTCTAAGTCCCGAAATTGCAGATCCAAGTGCTCCTGTTCATAGCCCCGTAACTTTGTATCCGTAGCTCCGATTCATGCATATAGCATATCAAAATGTTCATCTCAGAGAGTACATCATTTCGTTCCATTGCATCATTTTCATTTGAGTTCACCTTGATGCCCGAAATGCTGTTAGAAGAGGGCTACTTGAGATTATTGTCAGATCTGCTTCTCCATTTAGCTTTTTGTCATTTTTGCCATGATTTTTCTGTGCATGACATGCCCATGAGTTCTACATATGTTTTGTTAAGGTTTTTGTCATCTTTCCAGAGGTGCAACCCGTGTATTTTTGTGATGTGTGTGGTGACTAGTGCAAGTTTGCAAAGTGGTGCACTTGCTAATTCTGTTTTCAGGAATTTAGGAATTCCACTAAGTCCTTGAGCTGTTTATCTCATTATGCAATATGTTCATGTTGTTTCCTAGTGATCCGTGCCTCTTTTGAGGATGATCAGTAAGGATGTTTTGTTAATATTGTAGTGCTCTATCCATTCATGTCTTTTTTTGCAATTATGGAGCACCCTAGCTTGAGTCAATCAAGCTCTACTTTTGCTACTTTGTGAATCTGGGCAGATTGTCAACTTGTTTGCAATTTTGCCGGTGATGTTGTAGTTGATCCGTGCATGCTATGCTATTGTTATTGCCATGTATAGCTTGCATTTTGTGCCTTCTTGATGGGTGTATGCTTGTATTGCCATTACTTGCACTGTGGTGAGTGCATCGAGCTCATAAACATGCCTACTTGAGTTATATTTTAGCATGTGTCAGTTTTCACTAAGTCTGAAAATTGATTATGTTTTTGTTATGTTCACATGCTTGCAATTGTATTTTCTGATCCCTTTTGGCTCAAGGTCACTTAGGGACTTTTGTTAAGCTCTTGAGTAGCTCCATGCCATGCTTTACTTTGCCATGTTCAGGTCCTGTAGCATGTAGTTTTGTGGCTCCGAAGAGGGCTACCTGATCTGAAATTCCAGACAAGTGTTAATTTCACTAAGTCTGAGATCTATTTTCCATATGCATTTTTGCCATGCTTGTTTGAACCTGTTAATGGATGAATTGACCGTAGCTCAGTGCTAGACTTTTGTTAAGCATCTTGTATGCATCCCTGCCATGTATTTTGTTGTCATGTTTGGGTGCTGTAGCATGTTCATTTCGTTGCATTTAGATGCCTACTTGCTGTAAATCGCAGACCGGTGTCATTTTTGAATCGCTTGCCATTTCCAAACCGTAAGTCCGATTCCGGCGTTCTTTATATCGTTTTCAAGCGATTTCATCTCATCTTTCCAGTGACACACTTGGTTTTCCAAGTTGAGGTCAGGTTCATGCATTTCCTGCCATATCTTGCATTTTGCATCCTGCATCGCTTCCCACATAGCATATCATCTTTGCATCATATTGCTTGATCCTTGCACGTGGTTGATTGTATCCGTGTTGCTTGTTTGTCTTGTTTGGGTAGAGCCGGGAGACGAGTTCGCTAACCAGGAGCCCGTTGAGTTTGCTTTCGAGGATCCAGTCAACTCTGACAACTGTGCAGGCAAGATGATCATACCCTCGAAATCACTACTATCTTTGCTATGCTAGTTTGCTCGCTCTTTTGCTATGCCAATGCTACGATGCCTACCACTTGCTTGCAAGCCTCCCAAATTGCCATGTCAAACCTCTAACCCACCATGTCCTAGCAAACCGTTGATTGGCTATGTTACCGCTTTGCTCAGCCCCTCTTATAGCATTGCTAGTTGCAGGTGAAGATTGAAGGTCGTTCCTTGTTGGAATATTTATTTACTTGTTGGGTTATCATTATATTATCTTGTTTTCTTAATACATCTATATACTTGGTAAAGGGTGGAAGGCTTGGCCTCTCGCCTAGTGTTTTGTTCCACTCTTGCCGCCCTAGTTTCCGTCATATCGGTGTTATGTTTCCGGATTTTGCGTTCCTTATGCGGTTGGGTTATAATGGGAACCCCTTGATATTTCGCCTTGATTAAAGCTTTTCCAGCAATGCCCAGCCTTGGTTTTACCATTTGCCACCTAGCCTTTTCTTTCCCTTGGGTTCTGCAGACTCAAGGGTCATCATTATTTTAACCCCCCCCGGGCCAGTGCTCCTCTGAGTGTTGGTCCAAACTGTCAGCCGCCGGTGGCTACCAGGGGCAACTCTGGGCTGGCCTACCGGAAGTTTAGACAATCTGAGTGTGCCCTGAGAAAGAGATATGTGCAGCTCCTATCAGGATTTGTCGGCACATTCGGGCAGTGTTGCTGGTCTTGTTTTAACCTGTCGAAGTGTCTTGAGTTACCGAGATACCGAGTCTGATCGGAACGTCTTGGGAGGAGGTCTATTCCTTCGTTCACTGTGAGAGCTTGTCATGGGCTAAGTTGGGACTCCCCTGCAGGGATTGAACTTTCGCAAGCCGTGCCCACGGTTATGGGCAGATGGGAATTTGTTAATGTCGAGATGTAGATAACTTGAACCTTAATCAATTAAAATGAATCAACTGAGTGTGTTACCGTGATGGACTCTTCTCGGCGGAGTCCGGGAAGTGGACATGGTGTTGGAGTAATGTTTGCGCAGGTTGCTCTCTAGTTTCACGCTCGCGCTTTGCCTCCTCTTCTCGCTCTCTTTTGAGAATAAGTTAGCCACCATACTAGCTAGTCGCTTGCTACAGCTCCTCTCATATTTTACCTTGCCTCACCTATAAGCTTAAATAGTCTTGATCGCGAGGGTGCGAGATTGCTGAGTCCCTGTGGCTCACAGATTACTATTACACCAGATGCAGGGCCAGATGATTCCGCTCCAGCAGATGCGTATGAGCTCAAGTGGAAGTTCGACGAGGACTCTCAACGTTACTATGTTTCCTTTCCCGATGATCAGTAGTGGTGCCCAGTTGGGGGTGATTGGGACCGTGTCGCTTGTTGGGTTATCTTTTATTTTGGCGCCGTAGTCGGGCCATGAGTGTTTGGATGATGTAATGTTATTTATGTACTTGATTGACGTGGCGAGTGTAAGCCAGCTATGTTATCTCCCCTTTTATTATCATATTACATGGGATGTTGTGAAGATTGCCTTACTTGCAACATATGCCTTCAATGCGATTATGTCTCTAAGTCATGCCTCGACACGTGGGAGCTATAGTCGCATCGAGGGTGTTACATCCACCCTCGGGGCTGAGGGTTTGTGCCAGTAGCTATATGTTTAATCTCTCTCTCTACCATGTTCTTGATGGCATGATCTTGATGTATCGCGGGCTTTGTTAATACAGTCGGATCATATGGTGTTTTCCCCTCTCTATCTTGTTGTGATGAATTGAGTTTTCCCTTTGAGATTTCGTTTTATCGGATTGAATAATTTTATGGATTTGAGAGCACTTGATATATGTCTTGCATATGAATACTCGTGGTGACAATGGGGAATCATATTGATTCACTTGATATGTGTTTTGGCACTCAACTCGCGGATTCCCTAGGTGACATTGGGGTAATCTATGCATGGGGGTTGATGCACGTTCTCGTCTTTTGTTTCTCTAGTAGAAATCTTGGGGCAATCTTTGAGGTTCTTGTGGTTGGATTGAGTATTATGAATCCAAAATTATTTGGTGTTATTTTAGTATGAACTCTTGATAGATAGATTGGAAAGAATAGCTTCGAGGTGGTTTCATACCCTACAAACGATTTCTTCGTATGTTCTCCACTAGATAGGAACTTTGGAGTGATTTTCTTCGTTGCACGTTGAGGGATGGTTATATGATCCAATTATATTAGCATTGTTGAGAGATTGCACTAGCAAAAATACGGACCCTAGGCCTCATTTTCAAGCATTGCAATACCGTTTGTGCTCCGTTTTACCAATTGCTACCTTACTATTTTTATTTTCAAAATATAAAAATATATTTCTACCATCCATATTACACTTTTATCACCACCTCTTCGCTGAACTAGTGCACCTATACATTTTCCATTGTATTGGGTGTGTTGGGGACACAAGAGATTTATTGTATTTGGTTGCAAGGTTGTTTGAGAGAGACCATTTTACCCAACACCTCCCACGGATTGAAAAACCTTAGGTCATCCACTTGAGGGAAAATTGCTACTGTCCAACAAAACTCTACGCTTGGAGGCCCACCACGAGTCTACAAGAATAAAGTTGCGTAGTAGACATAAATTGCCAATTGATGTAGGAGACAAAGACCCTTCGGAAGCAATCCAACACTTGTCTATTGGCAAGATTCGCCCAATGGAGGAAGGAGAGTACCTCGTTCGTTCAAGTGGAAGCCTCAACTTGACGGCATGGTGAACCTCATGATGACTTGGAGGCATCCACAAGTGGAATACGCCAAGATGAAGGAAACGAGGAAGTATAACAAGATGAACCTCATCAACCTCCCTCTCCACCTCCACAAGAGAACAACAACACCAACAATGAATAAGGCCAAGAGGAAGAACAAGATGATGAAGAGGATGTTCCACCCCGACCCAAACAAAAGCTCTCATGAGTTAGAGCAAGTGTTTCAAGAGATCATCCCATCGAAAAAATCTTTGATGATATTCAAACCGTGAGAATTACTCGCTCTAAAACTCGTTTGGCTAACTTTTTTGAACATTATCCATATATCTCTAGTATTGAACCTATGAAGGTTGAAGAAGCTCTTGGTGATCCAGATTGGGTGAACACTAGGCATGAAGAGATACACAATTTCGAGAGGAACCAAGTGTGGATAGAAAAGACAGACAGGAACCAAAATGTCATTGGAACCAAATGGGTGTTTCAAAATAAGAAAGATGAAGATGGACAAGTTGTACGCAACAAGGCTTGTCTCGTTGCCCAAGGCTAAACTCAAGTCGAAGGTATGGACTATGGTGAGACATATGCCCCCATTGCTATACTTGAGTCCATACGCATCTTACTTGCTTATGCCAATCACCATGATATCACATTATACCAAATGGATATTAAAAAGTTCTTTTCTAAATGGTGAAACTGAGGAGGAAGTCTATGTTAAACAACCACCCGACTTTGTTAATCCCAAGAAACCTAATCATGGTTACAAACTTCACAAAGCTCTTTATGGTCTTAAACAAGCTCCTAGAGCGTGGTATAAATGCTTGACCAAGTTCCTTATTGAAATAGGCTTTGAGATTGGAAAATTTGATTCTACACTTTTTACTAAAAGGGTTAATGGTGAATTATTTTTGTGCCAAATTTATGTGGATGATATCATATTTGGTTTGACTAACCCTCATTTTAGTGAAAAGTTTGGTAGGCTAATGTGGGAGAAATTTGAGATGTCTATGATGAGTGAACTCAAGTTCTTTCTTGGTTTGCAAATCAAGCAAACCAAGGAGGGTACCTTTGTTTCCCAAACAAAGTATACCAAGGACTTATTCAATAAGTTCAACATGCAAGAAAGCAAAGGTATGAAAACACCCGTGTCTACTAGTGGACATCTTGCCTTGACTAAGGATGGCAACCGGTTGACCAAAAGGTTTACCACTCTATGATTGGTTCATTGTTATATCTATGTGCCTCTCGTCCCGATATTATGCTAAGTGTGTGCATGTGTGCACGATATCAAGAGTCCCCTAAAGAGTGTCATCTTAACATTGTGAAAAGGATAGTGAGATACTTAATTCATACACCAAACTTTGGCATTTGGTATCCTAAGAGGTCTTCTTTTGATATGGTTGGCTACTCCGACTCGGACTATGCCGGTGACAAGGTTGATAGAAAGTCCACTTCGGGCACTTTGTCAATTTCTTGCTAGATCTCCTATGTCTTGGTCCTCCAAGAAACAAAGCTCGGTATCCTTATCCACCGCCGAAGTGGAATACATTGCCGCCGGTTCATGTGTGCTCAGTTACTTTGGATGGCCCAAACTATTAAAGGTTATGGGATATATGTGAAACATGTTCCATTGCTTTGTGATAATGAGAGTGCTATTAAGATTTCTCACAATCCCGTGCAACATTCTCGAACTAAGCATATTGAAGTTCCACATCATTTCATTCGAGATGATGTTGCTAAAGGAGACATCAATCTTAACCATGTCCGTACCGATAAGCAATTGGCGGATATATTCACCAACCCGCTTGATGAGAAAGTTTTTTGCCATTTGAGAGGTGAATTGAACATCATTGATGCCTCAAACTTGGAGTAGAAACTCCATTTGGATACAAGCAAGGCATGAGCCTTTGACTAATCCTTGATATTTCTCTTATAATGATGATCATATCTCTTGGATCTATACTTGTACCATTGCATGTTATCTAACCCTTGTAGGAACTTGGATGAACCCAAATCTATGATATTGCAACTCACTCACATCTTGAGCAATCTCTACATCACCAGGTCTCTGCAATATGGTGGTTGAAGACAAGGAAGCATGAATCCTTTGAACATATCCTTTGACAATTTCAATATATCAAATTTCATTTGGAATCAAATTTCATGATTGTCATATTGGATACACAAGTGCTCTTCCTTGCAAAACTAACCCATGTAGGTAGAGGAACACAAACTACAAGCAGTGCTCCCAACTCTTGATGAACTACATGAACCTTGAGCATCCAACACAAGTTCGACTGCATGATCAAGATCAACACCACCACCCAAGGTATGTTATTCCATCTTAGAGAAGCTTTACCCCAAGTCATGTGTAAAGCAGCTTAACAAGATGTGAATACATCAAATTGCTTAAACGATGAGTATGACCTATTATCAAGTGTTATCACTTGACTCCTCAGTCAATATACTCTAACATAGGTGACTTTGTTACCAACCAATTCTAGATGAAGTTATCTAGTGGTTTTTTTGCTTTTACTTTATCTAGATTTCCTTTTCTGTTATCTGGTTTTCTGTGCATTCTCTACATCTAAATCATTGCGAATCCTTAAGTTAATTCCTTGCAAATCTTTGTGAGATCTTATTTGCCAAGTGAGCTGAGATGACAAAATCTTTCCTCTGTATTGAACTCGGCCTCACCGATTTCTGCCTATCGGCTAGACCGACATGCAATAATACATTGTAGACTGTTCACTGATACAACCGACAAGGATGAACCTGGTCTGACCGATATGCATCATCTATGACACTGCCAACTCGGTGTCACCGATGAAAATGGATCGGCCTTACCGATTTCACTACTGAGAAAATATTTTTGCCATTACTATTGACATTCCTTCTCTAGCTCCACTTGATGATTCTTATCCTCTACTCGCATCTTAAACTACATTCTGCTTTGTACTGTGACTTAAGGACCAAACCTATTTGACTCATGCTCCAGAAAACCCCTTCTAGGAAATCAATGTCAAAGGAGGAGAGAGAGAGCACATCAAAGCTTATCACATGGAAGAGAAATGATACGTCTCCAACGTATCTATAATTTTTGATTGTTCCATGTTGTTATATTATCATTCTTGGATAATTTACAATCATTTTATAGTCATTTTATATCATTTTTTGGTACTAACCTATTGACATAGTACCCAGTGCCAGTTGTTGTTTTTTGCATGTTTTTTTACATTGTAGGAAATTAATACCAAAAGGAGTCCAAATGCAACGAAACTTTTTGTGGATTTTTATGGACCAGAAGACATGCAATGGGCCGGAGAAGCACCTAGGGGGTGCCCCGAGGGGGGCACAACCCACCAGGGTGCGCCTGGGCCCCCAGGCTCGCCCAGGTGGGTTGTGCCCACCTCCATGGCCTCCCGAACGCCTCTTTGCTCTATAAATACCCCAATATTCCAGAAACCCTATGGGAGTCGATGAAAATCAATTCCAGCCACCACAAGTTCCAAAAACACCAAATCCAATCTAGACACCATCACTGAGGGGTTCATCATGTCCATTGGTGCCTCTTCGATGGTGCGTGAGTAGTTCTTTGTATACCTTTGGGTCCGTAGTTAGTAGCTAGATGGCTTCCTCTATCTCATTTTATTCTCAATACAATGGTCTCTTGGACATCCATATGATGTAACTCTTTTTGTGGTGTGTTTGTTGGGATCCGATGAACTTTGAGTTTATGATCAGATCTATCTTTTTTTATCCATGAAAGTTATTTGAGTCTTCTTTGATCTCTTATACGCATGATTGCTTATAGCTTCGTATTTCTTCTCCGATATTTGGGTTTTGATTGGGCCAACTTGATCTATTTATATTGCAATGGGAAGAGGTGCTTTGTGATGGGTTCGATCTTACGGTACTTGATCCCAGTGACAGAAGGGGAACCGACACGTATGTATCGTTGCCATTAAGGATAACAAGATAGGGTCTATTTCTACATAAATAGATATTGTCTACATCATGTCATCATTCTTATTGCATTACTCCGTTTCTCCATGAACTTAATACACTAGATGCATGCTGAATAGCGGTCGATGTGTGGAGTAATAGTAGTAGATGCAGGCAGGAGTCGGTCTACTAATCTTGGACATGATGCCTATATAATGATCATTGACTGGATATCATCATGATTATTTGAAGTTCTATCAATTGCCCAACAGTAATTCCTTTACCCACCATTTGCTATTTTTCTTGAGAGAAGCCACTAGTGAAACCTATGGCCCCCGCGTCTCTTCTTTATTATATTTGCCTTCGCGATCTATTTTATTTGCCTTTTATTTTCAGTTCTATTAAACCAAAAATACAAAAATACCTTGCTGCAATTTATTCTTATTTATTTTATCTCACATTCCCGCATGATCTATCTATCAAATTGTTACAACTTTCTCACGCCCATTTGCCAATTTCTGGCATTGTTGCCGAAAGGGATTGACAACCCCTTTAATACGCCGGGTTGCGAGTATTTGTTATTTGTGTGTAGGTGTCATTCACGTAGTGTTGCCTGGTTCTCCTACTGGTTCGATAACCTTGGTCTCATCACTAAGGGAAATACCTACCGTTGCTATGCTGCATCATCCCTTCCTCTTTGGGGAAATACCGACGTAGTTCAAGCAGACATCAAGAAAGCACATCTTAGCTTCTCCAGTTGCTTATTAACAATAGAGGAGAGAAATCACATGTCTTTAAGAGGGGAAAGACATGTTAGTGTATGTTATATTTGTTTTGCTATGATTTTCTTTGATTTTCCTTTGCTATGATTTTCTCTTACCCTAGCTTCTCCCATTATCCAATATCAGATTCAGGGGGAGAAAGAGTTCATTTCTGGGGGAAGAAAATCTTTGCAATTCATTGCATATCTTTATTCCTTGGGGGCACGTCTATATCCAAATAGAGTACTAGGTACTCACTCACTAAATGTCATCCCAGTCTTGGTACTTTTGTGATTTCTTAAACTTGCTTTGTTTAGTAGTATCCTAGTGGTATCTAACCCTGTTTTCTCAAGTTCATCTCGACCAAAGCCAGCTTAAGACTACAAGGTAAGTATATGCATCACACTCATGTGCATGATAGTCTCTTGCTGATGTTCATATTGTTTGCAAGAAGGACTCATGAACATGAAGGTACACTCACTATATTCACATCATTTGCTTTGATGCATATAGCCAAGATACATGTAACTCATTACTTGCTCTGACATGCTTATGTATTCACATGCTCTCATTTTAACATCCCAAAATTCTAAATTTTGGAATGTTATATTAAATAAATAGTTTTGATTGTTTGTTTCATTTTGGTGTGGTTGCTGGTGAGAAATTGAGTGAAATTTGAAAGTTTTTGAAAGTTAAATGAGAGGGAATAAAAGGACTTTCCCAAACTTTCACCTTGCATTTATAATCTCCATGAATTCAAATTCATTTCATCACAAAACCTTAGAGTGAATATGATATGCCTTCTTCCATTTAAATAAATGAAAAGGGTTTTTGAAAATATTTGAATTCCATTTGAAAATATTCCAAAATTCAGAAACTTTATGCAACTCAATGATTTTCATGAGAGAAGATAAAATGACTTCTTCAAGTCATATGAAATACGAGTTGGAAGTTTAAAAGAATCAAATGTAAAGTCCCTTTGAAGGTATTTTGAAACCCACTTTCAATTTGGAGTTATTTGGTTCTTATTCAAATTATTTTCTCCAAAAATAAAATATGTGGAAAATGGGGTTAAATGATTCCCTACAGTAGAAAATTGGAGAAAAATGAGTGTGAAATTATGTTGGTATTTTAAAATATTTTTATTTGGTTTTTAAATGAGCCAGCAGCACTATTTGCTTTATTCAATTTTTTGTGGATTTTATTTGCCACTGAATATATGTTCACGTTATAGAAAATCTTTTTCTGAAATTTTTGATATATAATATGCCTATATATCATTTTTTTTATTTGTGGTTTGTCTTATTTTTGTTGTCAGTTTTTTTAAAAAAAACTCTCTCTGCCGAACTGGGTCGGCCCAGCTAGCCGCCAGGCCGTGGCCCAGTCAGCCCACCGTCTCGTCTCCGTCCCCGAGCGGGACTCTGCTCGGGAGTCCGTCGTCGCCGCACCGCCTTTGCCCCTCGCGCAAGCCACGCCTCCCCTCCCCTCCTAGAAATGCGCCGCCCACGGCACCCTCTCTCTCCTCCTCCCAAGCTGCCGCACACCTCCGCCGCACCCGCCACCGCCACTGAGCTCTGCCGCTGTCGCCCCGCATCGTCCCGTCACCCTCGACCAAAGCCGCCACCTTCTTCAACTTCGCCTCGACGCCCCGCACCTTCCCGTGGTGCCGCCCGAGCCGGAGGACCACCGAAGCCGCTGCTCCGTCTGTAGCCGACGCCGCCGTCATCTTCTCCATCACTGGCGACCCCAACCGCCGCGGTAACCGCCACATGCCCTCATTCGTCCGATCTGGATCCAATGGTCCAGATCGAGGGTTTTTTTCTTTTTTCGAAATGTTTTGTTTTTATTTAGTAAACGTTTGCTAGGTTAGCTTGTGTTGTGAACGTGTTCATCATTTATGCTTCTGTAGCGGACGTTCATCCGTTAGTTTTCTATCGCGTAGCCAGGGACCTAGATGCAATTTGTTTTCTTACAGATTAGCCCCTGCTTTTCAATCTAGCACAACTTTTTACTCGTTTTTCCAAACTCGATGAAACCAACACCAAAATCTTCAGTGTGATCTCATCTAACCAGAGAACCAAACTAACAATATTTTTGGAAGTTCTAAAATTTTCAAACAGATTTGAATTCAAAATTGTTTTGGCTATAACTTGAGTTTTATAACTCCGATTAATTTGATTCTTTTTGCAAATCGAAGCTCTTGACATGTACTTTCCGTTAAGTTCAATATCACACAATTTTGCTTCTATTAAAAATATGTTTATGTCCATGAGTTTTATTTGATGGTTTTGAAGTTTTCTGAAGTATTTTCTTCGTTCTTTTGGATCTTTTGAGTGATTGCTTATGTGTGGTTATAATTGCTTGCTTACGATAGATTGAATGGAGTGCGATGAGTAGAACTATCAGAAATTATGAGTGCGAAGAATCTTCATCAATAGTACCAGGCAAGTTCGCACTTTGATCATACTTTTCTATACCCAGTTTCACCTGCATTAGATACACCCCTCAAAGATTTGCATGTGTAGGATTTGGGTATTGTGCTTTTGCTATGTAGTTCAGGAGGTAGGAACCTAATACCTTTGATGATCCCGGGAGTATATGTTATGCTCATATTGCTTAGCCATGCTCGTAGACGGGGATTGGTATGTGAGAATCGTGCAAGTTGTGAGAGATAATAACTAAGGGAAACTTAAGGTGGCTACTTTAATACACATCTGGGTGGATTGGTTGCGGGCACCTGGGGAATCTAGTGTTGTCCTAGGAGATCCCGCGGTACCCGTGTGATCATCCTATGGAATGCCACCCAGGCTCAAAGGGATCATAAGATTATTCATGCCTAGAAACTTCTGTGTGCAGCCACAATCCATTATGGGCTCTGGCATAGTTAAGTAAGTTGTGGGAAACCTTTCCATGATGGGCTAGCAGATGTAGGGGAATTTTACGTGTACCGGCCTATCTATCGGTTAAGGGAACCTCTTCGGAAAGACTATGTCTTGATCATCCGGTTCTCAAACATCAGGCAGTGCGAGAAATTCAACGGAAGAGATCGAGTCTTGTGGGGAAAAGTGCGCAAACCTCTGCAAATTGTACAAACAAATCATGATTAGCCGTGTCCCCGGTTATGGACATTTTGAGTATCTAGAAGTGAATTATTTGTTGATCTTATCACTCTGTTTAATTAATGAATTGGGGTATTATTTATACTTGGTAATTTTGGGATTGAGTTGGAGGAACTTTCTCAATAACGGCATAACCTTTGTAGTAATAAAAATTTCTTGCTTTGTTGTAGGGAAAAATTAGCTTTATGCAAAATTAAACTTAGAGCCTCCACCAGCCAAATATGCATATAGAGATAGACATTTTCATTATTATTCTATGGTGTGAAATTGCCAGTACATTCAATGTACTGACCTACATGGATGCAACATCTCATGTTGCAGGAATCATACGACGAGTAAGTGATACGTTAGGGTTACGATGTCTACACTCAACTTTGTCGTTGGTGTTGTTGGGAATCCACAACCTTGTTATTACTTCCGCTATGTTGATTGAGGTAATAGTATTTACGTTATTTTTACATGTGATTGCACTCTGTTATAAATCCTCGAGTACAGTGTGTGTCAGCATACCGATCCAGGGATGAAACTTAAGCATAGAGACTTGACCCATTTGGGTCGGGTGGCTACAAGATGGCATCAGAGCACATGTTGACTATAGGACGTGACCCCTAGAAACTGGCAATCCCGTAGGAAAGGATTTCTCTAAAATTTTAATTTTCAAAAGATATCCCTGAACTCTCATCTTTTCTTAGCTTTACCAAGTATTTCCTATCACCTCGAGTAGTTAGACTATACTCTTTCCCCTTTTGACCACGCGAGGATTCAGCTGATGAGACCACTCTGAGAAGATATCGGACAACTTAGACCACTTCGAAATGAAGAGGATTTTAGCGTGCATTATAATAATGGAAACTACAATGGTTGAAGACTCCGAAGACTAGGAGAAATTAAAGGCTCTAAAGAATTTCCAGATTTGTATGACCTAGGAAGGCTACCCTTATGGAACTTGTCAGACTATTGAAGCTGTCAATACCTGAGATCAAGGTGTGTTGGAGAACGACCGAAACATGGAGTGCTAAAACTAAATGTTTTTGTCAAGAAAACCCTAGGGAAGGAGATATCAACTATGGAATGATAGCTGATGGCAATGACATGGGCATAAACACGGCTATCCATAATGTTATTGCCCGCTTATGCTATTGCCACCATGCTGAGTTAAGCATGCATTTCTTCAAAAGGATTGGATGACAAAAGGGCTAATGGAGCACCTATCAGCAAAAGATGAAGTTTTAACCTTAGCTGGTGTATCACCAGGATCTGGAGTATTACATCAAGAATTTTAAGATGGACCTTTAGGAAGCTGTATTTGACAAGGAAGCATTTCCGGAAGAACTCAGGACCCAGAAGCTGAAAGTAGCCAAGCTGGAGGAGCAAAACCTTGAGATACCGGAGATTCGTCAGGAACTGAGGGATAGTAGGACCATGGTTCATGCCAAGGATGTTGAAACCCATAAGTTTGGAACGCAACTCCAGAATATTAAAGGACATCACAAGAGACTTCGTGTCAACAGAAATGACATGGCAGAAGAACTTGAGAATATCAGCAAGCACGATCAGAAGAAGACCAAACGTCGGTTATATACTTACGTTAGATGCGATGATTGTGAGCTGTCATTTGTTTGATGTTTTTCTGACAACCACGAAATAAAATATGTCTCTTCAAACTATTGTTTGTGTTATGTGTATCCCTCTCTATCTCTCTTATCTCACCCCAAAACCCTTGGGACTAATAGAGGATGAATGGAGATGAACTCATATTTTCTAGATCGATGACTCAATTGGAGACGGACCGATGGATTCAGAACATGAAAGATCACATGAAGAATAACACTACAGCTGGAAAGGATATGGCCCAACATGCTCTTCAGTGTTTTGAAAGAGGTGCTGCTACTTGCGTGAGGATGTACAAAACCATCAATGGATGGCAAAGAGTAACCACTTGGGAAGAATTTAAGTTGACTCTGCTAAAGACTCGGCTTGCGTCCCAAAAATTGAAGCCTTATGGAAATGATATGAAGAAACCTTGTGCATGCAAGCTCCATGGAGAAATGGGACACAACCATAAAGAACGCAAGGATGAATGCCCTAATTGTGAAGAAAGTCACCCAGCTGAAGAATGCCCAGCTAGGCAGATTACTTGTTTCTTGTGTGAAGGGACTACCCACTACCCTGCTCAGTGTCACATTTACCCCATGGTACAAAGAATCATCCAGCAGAAGAGAGAAACAATGAAAGGAGCCCTCATGGTAATTTTAGAAGAACCTGTGATGAAGGCCGAGGTGGAGGACGCACCCAAAGAAGACCCAATTAAACCCTACACCAAGTCATGCTATTCATGTGGAGAAGAAGGACACATCTCCCAGAACTGTCTGAAGGGGGATCTAGTAGCATTTCCGACAGTGGAAGTAGAGTATGACCCATAGGAAATATAAGCCCTGATTGGCACGGAAAAGTCCAGGAAGAGAAATAGGTTGGATTCCAGGAACAACCCAATTTCTACAAAGAAGGACCTGAGTCATATCACATGTTTCAGGTGCAAAGATTCAGGGCACTACTTTAGCAGTTGCCCGAAAAGGAAGCCGAAGACCCAAGGAGGCTATGTAATCACAAGGAAACCATGAGACTTGTCAAAAGTAATATGTTTCTGCTGTAATGAAGCACGGCACCTTGCCAGAGATTGTCCCAATGAGAAGGAGACTTGTGCTAAATAGTTGTGTCAAAAAAGAAATATAGTAGTAGTAATAGTGGGAACATTTCTTTTATATTCAGGTGTTGAGTTGATGCATGTAATGAAAATGCACGAGATTGTAATAAATTCATGAAATCAATAAAGTTCATGTATCATGATGAGTTGTTACTCTATGAAGAAAGATTTTGACCATTTTCGACGATATGAGAAATATGGTCTATGAAAGAATTTGTGCATTTCAAGGGTGGTAGTACCCTGTGAGGACACTTG
Organism: Triticum dicoccoides; assembly: GCF_002162155.2. Taxonomy (NCBI): domain Eukaryota; kingdom Viridiplantae; phylum Streptophyta; class Magnoliopsida; order Poales; family Poaceae; genus Triticum; species Triticum dicoccoides. The sequence continues at coordinate 599,167,228 of NC_041384.1, forward strand.
ACCCCTGGAAAAGATAATGACACTCCACGGAGTGGACTTCAGACAAAATAAGTATGAGTTTTATCTCAATATGTGGGATACCCCAAGAATATGAAGGGATGAAGTACTATTGGATATAACGGAGGTATAATGTTGGTAATATGGAGCAATTGTAACCCCAGGATGAGTTCAATGGTTACAAGTGATGAGATGGGCCATAACCTATAGGCCCAGGACCCGCCAAGAAGCAAGCACACTCTTGCTGAAGGAAAAACCCTGGAAGAGGATATGCCTTTATCAACAGACGATCTTATAGGAGTTACGCAAAACCTGAGAGTGTGAGGAAACGATAGATGTTTGTTTGGCTTGCAGAATCAATGGATTATTCGAACTTAGTTTGTGGACAAGAGGAATTCTGCAATGCTTGTGAGGATGACCGAGTGTTAGAATGCGACATTCACGAAACCATATACAAGGTAATAATTTGGGTGCGGAATGGATTGATCACCATGCTGACTTACTCTTATTATTCGCCTTTGTTATATGGGATGGTAAATCTGAGTGACTTACCCATAGTAGAGAGACGACGATCAAAACCTTGTTTAAACCTTAGAATGGTATGACAGTTTTCCCTTGTACAAGGCAGCTCTTGCCAATCGTAGGTCATACGGTGAGAATGAAGCCTAGACCCGTTTTCCGTAGGGACCCATTGTTTGATGACCACCATGATATATCGATAGTTGTTTAGTATTGGCGCCAGATCCGTCAGCTAAGAAGACCCAGTCACAGGAGGACCGTACCAAGATAAAAGTTCAGAAGAATTGAGGAAAAGGTTATGCCACTACCGGAAGAGCCAGAGTAGGAATTTTCCCGAGAATCTGAGAAGATCGACGCTGCCAACAATAAGGATGTACGACATGAGTTTTGATGGAACCGTAACCATGTTTCTAAGGGTGGTAGCACCCCAGACCCCCCTATGACGATCGTTGGATTTTGAGAAGACCCCGACCCTAACCTATTTCTTGCTAGCCTCTCCGAATCTCGAGGACGAGATTCATTTTAAGGGTGGTAGGTTTGTAACATCCCAAAATTCTAAATTTTGGAATGTTATATTAAATAAATAGTTTTGATTGATTGTTTTATTTTGGTGAGGTTGCTTGTGAGAAATTGAGTGAAATTTCAAACTTTTTGAAAGTTAAGAGGGAATAAAAGGACTTTCCCAAACTTTCACCTTGCATATATAATCTCCATGAATTCAAATTCATTTCATCACAAAACCCTAGAAGTGAAGATGATATGACTTCTTCCATTTAAATAAATGAAAAGGGTTTTTGAAAATATTTGAATTCCATTTGAAAATATTTCAAAATTCAGAAACTTTATGCAACTCAATGATTTTCATGAGAGAAGATAAAATGACTTCTTCAAATCATATAAAATATGAGTTGGAAGTTTAAAAGAATCAAATTTAAAGTCCCTTTGAAGGTATTTTGAAAGTGCTAGTGATCGACTAGAGGGGGGTGAATAGGCGATTTTTATGAAAGTCTTCAAAACATGGAAGTTTCGAAGACAAACGATAGAAATAAACCTATTACCATGCAGCGGAAGGTAGACTACACTAGGAAAACCATAGTCAAGTATTCAATGAAGTGAAAGCACAATGACTAATAGCAGCTAGGTAGTAAGGATCTGGTAGGAAGATATTGTGAAGCCAATCAGAACAAGTAATCACTCAGTGAAGCCAAATGGTGATGCAATCGTACAATGACTTCACACGGACCAACAGTAAGTAAAGGGAAGGGAAGGATGAAACCAGTGACTCATTGAAGACAATGATTTGTTGGACCAGTTCCAGTTGCTGTGACAACCGTATGTCTGGTTAGGGTGGCTAGTTATTTAAACCTGAGGACACACAATCCCGGACACCTAGTCCTGAACACGCAGCTCAGGACACCCAGTCCTCACCGTATTCCCCTTGAGCTAAGGTCACACAGACCTCTCCCAATCACTCTGGTAAGTCTTCAAGGTAGACTTCCAAACCTTTACAAACTTTGTTCACCGGCGATCCACAATGACTCTTGGATGCTCAAAACGCGGCGCCTAACCGGCTGGAGGATTCACAGTCCTCAAGTGTAATAAGTCTTCAGATCACACAGACAAGAAGACTTAAGTGATGCCTAACTCTCTTTGGCTCTGGGTGGTTAGGGCTTTATCCTCGCAAGGAATTCTCTCTCAAAGGCTTCGAGGTGGGTTGCTCTCAAACGACAAAAGCTGTACTTTAGCTCTGAGCAGCCAACCGTTTATGGTTGTAGGGGGTGGGCTATTTATAGCCACTAGGCAACCCGACCCGATTTGTCTGAAATGACCCTGGGTCACTAAGGAACTGACACGTGTTCCAACGGTCAGATTTCAAACACACATGGCAACTTTACTTGGGCTACAAGCAAAGCTGACTTGTCCAACTCTGGACAAGATTTGCTCTCATAGTCTTCACTCGAAGACATAGGATTTTGGTTAAGCATCACTTCAGTCATTCTGACTGGTTCTCTTGGACCCCACTTGACAGTATGGTGGTTCCTATGACTCAACAAAGAAGAAAAAGAACTACGAAAGATCTAAGTCTTCGCGCTCCATAGTCTTCATGCGATGTCTTCTCTTGTCATAGTCTTCAATGTGAATGTCTTCACATACCACCTTTGACTTCAATGTCTTCATACATTTTTAGGGGTCATCTCTGGTAGGAAAACCGAATCAATGAGGGACTTCTACCTATGTTATCCTGCAATTCTCACGAACACATTAGTCCCTCAACTAGGTTTGTCGTCAATACTCCAAAACCAACTAGGGGTGGCACTAGATGCACTTACAATCTCCCCCTTTTTGGTGATTGATGACAAACTAGTTGAAGTTTTCAACGGGGAATATAATATGTGAATTTGAAAAGGATAAGAAATTGTCTTCATAAGTTGCAAGGGCTCCCCCTGAAGATGTGCATATAAGGAATTTGCTTTTGGAATGCAAATGCACATGGCAGGTTGTACTTGTGGAGATCCTCTTCAACTTATGATGACAATCCATCATGCATGAGAAGTATGTGAAGATAATGACATGCATAATGAAAAATGGACGTCTGCAAATGATCTAAGTGCGGAAAAGCAAATAAGTAGCAGACGACCATCAAGTTTAAGTGTTACAACTCAAAGAACCAAATGTATCAAAACAAGAGTTGTAAACACTAGGCAAAACATGAAGTAACCGCCCATATGGACCCGCTTGAAGACTATCAAACTCATATGCTTCTCCCCCTTTTCTCAGTAAGGACCAAAAAGGTTTGAAGACATAGAGCATCTACTCATTCTCATGAGGAGTAGGTGAAGCAGCAAGGTCATCGGTGTTGTTAGGCGGTGCAGACGAACTCGGGGCAGTGTCGATGCGCACTGAAGTAGGGGGCCGTGAAGTAGCATCGTCTTCGTCCTCGATCACTCTGGCATTCACAGTTGCCGCAGAGGAAGAGAACTCAGAGCCTTCAAGAGACGGAGTTCGTCGCAGCACAGTCCTTCGGGGAGGTGTGGAGTCAAACTTGAAACGTTCAGGGAAACCATCCTCGTGAAGATCATCCTCAGAGCACATAAGCGTCAGCCCTTTCCATGTACGCCGACATGTTTCATGGGCAACGAAGGCATTCTTGGTGGCAAGATTGTGAATGCGGTTGACATCCACCTAGAGGCTTTGCATTTGGCGCTTCAGCCAGTCATGATGCCTATCCTGTTTCTGATGAAGGGCAACTAGAAGCTCTCGATCATTGAGAACACGAGATCGCTTCTTGGGCCATTGGGCAATAGTGCTTTCAGTGGCTTTAGTGACGACACGATGAGGTGCATGGGTAGTACCAGCCAGAGGATAAACACGAGTGACTGCTTCAACTCCTTCAATGTTCTGAGAGAAACTTTGATTCTCAGCATTCTGAAGACTAAGAGGCTCCTTGGCAGGCTCTTGATAGATGGCTTCAACGGACATATCCACATCAGGCAGAAAGATCCAATGATTTCGAGCAGAGGGCTGATATGAGATAGCTGAGTGAAGTTTGATCAGCCACATTATCCATGGAGCGTAGAACTTCAAGCCAAAAAGATCAGATCCTGATGCAGCAAGTTAGCGGATGAAGAAGTCTTGTGCATTGAAGCATTTGCCATGAAGAATATAGAAGACCAAAGTCTTCATTGCACCTTCCAGCTTTGCATGTGGAGAATGTCCTTTGATGGGCCAGAGAGTTCGCCTCATAATGTAATAGATAGTGCGTGGCAGATACTCAAGGTCTTCAACAAAGAACTCCTTAGGATATGCAGCATCTGGAGGCAAAGGCTTCATCATACTAAGCATCTGACTCATGTTCGGTTCAGGCTTCTGAAAGATGCTCTCCATAGCTTCACTGTGAAGCTGACAGCCAGGTTCATAGAGATCTCCAGGAGTGGGCAGACCAGTGAGCTCAATGATATCAAAGGCTTTGGCTTCGTGATGAACATGTCCTGTCATCCACTCCAAGACCCAAGTCTTCGGATCTCTGTTGTAACCACGTATGTGAAGTGTGGCATAAAATTGGAGCAGCAACTCTTCGTTCCAGTGCTCTTGGTCAATGATGAAAGGCAACAATCCAACCTCTTTGAAGCAATCCTGAGCTTCTTCCAAGCAAGGCAGTCCAGTTATTGCTTCGGTGTCAAGACGCATATGAGGGAAGATGTGACCTTGATTGTATAGAATGCATAAGTAATAACTCCGCTGCGGGTAGCTCCAGAACCGATCAGAAGATATTCTTTCCCTTGAGTAGGGGTTCTTGGAGCTATTGAAGAAAGTGTTGTCTGCTTTGAAGCCGTTGACACTAAAGGATCCGGGTGCTGATGCAGGACCTGGAAACCTGGGCAACCTTGACATTGGCTTCTGTACCTGAGGCCTGTGCTCAACATGATAGTCAAACTGAGGACCAGCAGCAGGCGCAGGAATAGGAGCAGTAGCATCATTGTCTTTGCTGACTTTTGGTTCTTGGGTTGGTGTAGGCTCCACATTTGCTTCAGCCATGACATCGTCAGTGGCTTCATTGGTGTTGGTGGTGGCAGCCTCAAGATTTTCTACCTCCACTTGATGAGCTGGAGGGTCGGGCACAGACACGTTCTCCTCGAGAACAACTTCGTAAGTAGTTGGGGGAGTAGGGACACGTTCTTCTTCTTGGGTGTCATCGGCTGATGCAGCCGGAATGTCTTCAGCAGTTTTAGCCTCAGACTCAAAGACTTGAGACCTTGGTCCTTTGCGAAGCCTGCGTAACGCTGGCGACGCCTTTGGAGATGGAGTTGGCTGGGCCTCAAGGTCATCTTCCTCTTCTTGCCGGGGTGGTGTGACTTGTTATTGTGGGTGATCAGCCCATGATGCATCCTGAGCAATTGGCGTCAGAGGACGACCAATGCTGATGAGTTTGCTGTGCGTAAGCACAGGCGATGATACCTGTTGGTGCTCGATCTTAGGAAGAACTACATCATCTTCAACATTGTCATGGTGACCAATGTCTTCAGCAGTGGTGGGATCAACTGCTGGAATGTCTTCAGCTGCATGAGCCTTTGTGGAAGCAGGTTCATGGACAATTAGTTGGCGCTCTTGGTGTGTAGATGTAGGGCGAACCATTGAGATAGGTTCAACAACTAAGGGCTCTATGGGAGCAGCCCGATCCTTCTTGGTCTTGCGCTTTTTCTTGGAGGGAGTAGCGTCAGAGGCTTCGGGATGTTTCCTCTTTCTAGCTTCAGCCTCAGCAGTCCTCGTCTTCTTCAGTTCAGAAGCGGTTGACCTAACCTTTGGCTTCGAGCCAGTCATGCTGGCTGGGAAGACAATGGGATTTGCTTCCTGCCTTGGTGCGTTGGGTTCGGCCACAGCGGGCTTCTTCTTCTTCTTTGCAGCCATCCTGGGGTCGATGCCAGGATAACCAAGGGCCTTGCGCTTCTCAGCCTCATTGTAGGCTTGCACACACTTGTCAGCCAGGCTCTTCATGCGCTCACGAGAACCTTGAGCTTCTTCACGCTTCTTGAGAAAGGCTTCTTTGAGCTTGTGCAGCATGATCTTGAAGTTCTTGACCTCTTGCACGCTGAGCTTGGCCATATGCTTCTTGAACTGAGCTTTCTCAAAGTCAATCTTCTGCTTCAGTTCAACGATGCGCTGGGCTATAGCTAACTCTGAAGCAATGGCGCCATGGAAGGCAACACTGAGGCCAATGGGAAGTTGCAGATCTTCAAAGCTGAGGTTGGGCGTGTCAAACCACTCATCGATGAAGTCGTGGATGATTTCCACGCCAAAGAGAGGCAAATTGTTGAAGATTTCTGCTTCTTCTTTGCTCTTGATCAGTTACTCAAGAGCGTCATCTGCAAGATCTTCATCGCTGGACAGATCAATGGCATCGTTGCGCAGAATAGCAGCAGCAGTCAGTTCTTGGCTGGTGTGTGGCAGAGGCATCGTGACTCTTGGGGGCTTGGAGATGCGTGACAGATCTTCAGACTGCACACTGTCTTCAGGAGGTGCAGTAGCCAGTGGCTTCGCCCATGAGATTTTTGGTGCTAAAGCAGGCTTTGAAACTTTGGGTTGCTTCAGTTTCTTTGGCTTCGGCGCTACAGGCGCTTCATCAGATTCAGCGTCATCTGCAGGCTCATCCACAGCTGTCCCTTGAACCACGATATGAGTGATGAGACCTTCCAGGTTATAGAAGGGCCCAACAAGATTGGGTTCAGCTTCGCGGGTGCCATCAGCACGGGGAGCAGAGGGACCAGGGTTGAAGTCTCGTCCCAATGACTTCTTGTTCTGCTTCGCCGAATTCTGGGCAAACTGGAAGTTGCGCTTGAACAGATTGTCGTCACGACACCATAGCAGTCATGATGGGTCAGCATCCGCAGGCTGTGGTCCACGGACCATGCAGGGATAGAAGCCTTATTCAATGGCTTCATCTCTAGACCTGGGTTGAAGATTTCTATATAGGATGTCTCCCCATGGTCGCTTGATGGCATTCTTCTCAGCATACTCCTTTGTCACAAACCTGTACTTGAACCACTGTTCTGCCCAATATCGTCGAATCCATTGGATTCGTGTCTTGCACTGATTGTAATCCTCTTCTGGGTCTGTCTTGTACAGTTCTGAGAGGTCATTGGGCAAATCTCTTGATGTTCCCCCACGACGCTGTCTGCCACCCTTCCTTACTGATTTCTCTGCAGCCACGAACTTCAAACTAAATGGCTTCAACACGTTCAAAGGCTTCAAAGGCTTTCGCTTGCTGGACAAACAGGAACTGGCTTCGGGAGAATTTATATGATAATGTAACAATTCTGCAAATGAATGCAGACTATGAGAACCAAGGGATTCTCCCACGGACATGTACCTGTGACAGCATTAAGGTGCGAGGGAAGGGGAAGAGGTCATATGCATTCTCAGAAGATTTTCAAGATAAATCAGTTTAGAAGACATTGACCTCATCATGCGAAGACATTCACTCATAGATAAGGAGTTGGTTCCAGATTTGTACGAATCCACAGATCAGTACAAGTGAGGAATCTAACTACTTTGTGAAGCATAAGTGAACATACTAGGCATAATATGAGATGCAGTATGAAGTGGATCCAACTTGTGTGAACAGAAACTGCTTGTGGAAGAAAGTGACGAATCTATAGGATCAAAGGGGCCGTAAAAAGGAAGTTTTATTTACCACACCAAGAACTGCTAGACGGAGTGGAAGAGGAGGCCGAGCAGTTCGATCGTCCGTGCCCTAACTTGGCGACGGAGGACACCTACGGCGATGGCGGAGAAGACGATGTCCGCAGCCAGCGTGAAGACGGCGTCGGAGAGGTCGCGGCAGCTAAGCGCTTCGTCGCCGGCATCGTCGAGGGCTAGCGGTGGCGCTAGGGTTCGTGCGAGAGTGGAAGAAAGGATAATGACTGTGGTGAGGCATGTATTTATAGGGACAGGGACGGCACAGTGTTATTACACAGGTGCCCCTGGCGATTCACATCTGAAGGACACGTGGCCATCATGCAACATATCGGAGGTTGTTCCACGTTCCCACGCACGCCTGGATTGTCAGGTGGTTGTTCCCACTTCTCCGGGTTTCAGGTGAAGGAATTAGCATTGAAAGCGGACTTAATGCTTGTCTCTGTATCTTCTGCTGACAAGGACGCAGAGAAGAGATTCGACTGTTTCAAGAGAATGCATATGATTTGGAGAGATAGAGTTTAAGATAGAAAGCATAGAGAGGTTAGGGTCCGATCACATTCACTTAGTTCAAAAGATTCAACAAGAAGACATAGCTATAAGTGAATGCTGTAGAGGACAGAACACTAGTATATATATATGTATATATATATGTGAGAAAGACAACCAAACCAACATAGTGAGGATAATCATGAAGACAAGTTGAGAATGAAGACAAACAAAATGTGAAGACATAGCAAATGTAACGCCATGGGCAAAACACTTCAAACAGAAGAATTTGGTGGTGGCGTTACCCACCGTATAGGAAGTATTAGACCCAGACACGGCGCACAATTACCGTGGCGCTCCGAAGTCAAATTCCACATTAATGTATTCACACTTAGAATGTATGTCTTCATTGATTGAAGATATACTTTACTTCGTGTGTTGCACATCTAAGTCATCAATATGCATAAGTGTTAGGATGTGTGCCTGATCACAGGACATTTGAGGATTCCAAGATATTTAGCTCACACCGTAACTTGCAAAATCTCTTCTCATCCAAGGGCTTGGTGAAGATATCTGCCAATTTCTCTTCAGTGTTGACGTGTATGATGTCAATATCTTCCTTCACAACATGATCTCCGAGAAAGTGATGACGAATTTCAATGTGCTTTGTCTTCGAGTGCTGAACTGGGTTGTTGGCGATCTTGATGGCGCTTTCGTTGTCGTAGTAGAGTGGCACTTGCTTCAGATGAATGCCATAGTCTTTGAGTGTTTGCTTCATCCACAGAAGCTGAGCGCAGCAAGATCCAGCAGCAATGTATTCAGATTCAGCAGTGGAGAGAGATACACAGTTCTGCTTCTTTGAAGACCAACATACAAGTGATCGTCCCAGAAAATGACATGTGCCTGATGTAGACTTGCGATCCACCTTATCACCAGCATAATCAGCATCCGAGAATCCAACCAGATCAAACTCTGAGCCCTTTGGATACCATAATCCTAGAGTTGGGGTGTAAGCAAAATATCGAAGAATTCGCTTCACAGCTAAGTGATGCGATTCCTTTGGTGCCGCTTGGAATCGAGCACACATGCAAACTCTAAGCATAATATCTGGCCTAGATGCACATAGATAAAGTAAAGAACCAATCATGGAGCGGTATACCCTTTGATCGAACTCTTTACTATTGTCGTCGTGACCCAGATGATGTTTGGCTGGCATTGGCGTCGTGAAGCCTTTGCAGTCTTGCATACCAAACTTCTTCAGGCAATCTTTGAGATACTTCTCTTGAGATATAAAGATGCAGTTGCATTGCTGACGTATTTGAAGGCCAAGGAAGAACTTCAGCTCACCCATCATGGACATTTGATATTGCTCTTGCATCATATATCCAAACTCTTCACTGTATTTCTGATTGGTGCAACCGAAGATAATATCATCCACATATATTTGGCACACAAACAGTTCACCATCGTATGTCTTCATGAAGAGAGTGGGGTCGAGGGAACCAGATTTGAAGCCTTTGCTCTTCAGGAAGTCTTTGAGTGTGTCATACCAAGCCCGAGGAACTTGTTTGAGTCCATACAATGCCTTGTTGAGCTTGTACACCATGTCAGGATGTTTTGGATCTTCAAAGCCAGGCGGTTGTGCAACATACATTTCTTCTTCAATCTTGCCATTGAGAAAAGCACTCTTCACGTCCATTTGATATAGAAGTATGTTATGATGATTTGCATAGGCCAGCAGTATGCGTATGGCTTCAAGTCTAGCCACAGGAGCAAATGTTTCACCGAAGTCAATCCCTTCAACTTGAGTGTATCCTTGAGCAACGAGGCGAGCTTTGTTTCTGACAACTTGACCATGCTCATCTTGCTTATTGCGATATATCCATTTGGTGCCTATTATATTGTGCTTCCGAGGATCAGGACGCTTAACCAGTTCCCATACATTATTCAGCTCAAACTGTTGAAGCTCTTCTTGCATAGCTTGAATCCATTCAGGTTCCATGAAGGCTTCTTCAACTTTCTTGGGTTTAGTTATTGAGACGAATGCGAAGTGCCCATAGAAATTTGCTAGCTGTGTTGCCCTTGAACGAGTGAGTGGACCTGGTGCATTGATGCTGTCAATTATTCTCTCAATCTGCACTTCATTTGCAACACGAGGATGTATAGGACGAAGATTTTGCTCTTGCTGATCATTGTCATTGTTAGAGGGATTGTCTTCAGGCTGAGCATTGTCTTCAGGTCGTTCAGGTGCAGAGATGATAAGTTCCTCTTCAGGTTGAGCTTCAGAAGGTATGATTTCTCCAGTTCCCATAAGTTTGCTAGATTCACTGGATGGAACTTCATCTAGCACATTTGGCAGGTGCTCTCTTTGTGAGCCGTTAGTCTCATCGAACCGCACATCCACGGTTTCAACCACTTTATAATGAAAGAGATTGAAGACTCTGTAGGAGTGTGAATCCTTTCCATATCCAAGCATAAAACCCTCATGTGCTTTTGGTGCAAATTTTGATGTATGATGTGGATCCTTGATCCAGCACCTGGCGCCAAATATTCTGAAGTAACTGACATTTGGCTTCTTGCTAGTAAGGAGCTCATAGGATGTCTTGTTCAGAAGCTTGTGAAGATAAACACGGTTGATGATATGACATGAAGTGTCAATGGCTTCAGGCCAAAATTTTCTTGCAGTCTTGTATTCATCAAGCATCGTCCGAGCCATCTCAATAAGTGTTCTGTTCTTGCGTTCGATGACGCCATTCTGCTGTGGCGTGTACGGAGCTGAGAATTCATGTGTGATGCCCAAAGTATCAAGATATGTATCTAGGCCAGTGTTCTTGAATTCAGTGCCATTTTCACTTCTGATGTGCTTTATCTTGGCGCCATAGTTGTTCATTGCTCGATTGGCGAAGCGTCTGAAGACATCCTGCACTTCAGTCGTGTAAAGGATTATATGCACCCAAGTATATCTTGAATAATCATCAACAATGACAAAGCCATAGAGACAAGTAGTAGTAGTAAGAGTTGAGTAATGAGTGGGACCGAAAAGATCCATGTGTAGCAGTTCGAAGGGTTGAGTCATTGTCATGATTGTCTTTGAGGGATGCTTGGCCCTCGTCATCTTTCCTGCTTCACAGGCACCGCATAAGTGATCCTTCTTGAACTTGACGCCCTCGATGTCTATGACATGCTTCTTCCTTGCAAGGGTGTGGAGGTTCCTCATGCCAGCATGCCCTAGCCTTCGATGCCAAAGCCAGCATTCAGAAGCTTTTGCTAGAAGACATACTGAAAGTTGTGGTCCTGCTGATAAATCTACCATGTACAAATCATATTTCCGATACCCTTCAAACACTAGAGACTTGTCAGATTCCATTAGAACAAGGCAACGACATTTTCCAAATATCACGATCATGTTTAAATCGCAGAGCATTGAGACAAACATTAAGTTGAAACCGAGGGATTCAACAAGCATGACTTTATCCATGTGTTGATCCTTTGAGATTGCAACTCTACCTAGACCCAATACCTTGCTTTTACCAGTGTCAGCAAATGTGATGTGACTTTTGTCAGATGGACGTAAGGTTGAGTCCATGAGAAGGCTTCGCTTGCCAGTCATGTGATTGGTACACCCACTATCAATAATCCATTCTGAAGCTGCTGGTGTCGTACCCTACAGTGCAGTTAGGGGGGTAGGCTTCACGAAGAGAATTGTGAAGCAAAAACATTTGATGAACCAGTGGATTGTTAAATCTTAGATCGAGATTAGGACTGATAGGGAAGTAGCAAGCGACTCAGGAACAAAGTACATTTGGGCATTTGATCTGGCGCCCTGCAAGATGTGTAAGGTCCCCAGCAATAGCATCAGACGATTTTGGTTTTCGTCTGGAGACCTTTCCCTGCAAAAGAGAGTTAAGCTTTCTTAGCCACCCACATGTTCAAGGGTGGCTTCGAAGCAATGAGTCTAAGTGCAGCATCTGAGAACTTTGGCTTTGGAGCCCTAGCAAAAAGTCTTGCAGGTGGAAAATAGTACTCATAAGAATAAGAAGAATAGTTCTTGGTCCTATGAACATGGCGGTTTGATGAAACGCGCTCATATTCACAGGCCTGAGTATGGTTTCCCTGCAATACATTTGCGTTAGTGCGACTCAGGTGAGTCCTCTGCCTGTATGAAGCCTTTGGACTGTATGAAGCCTGTGGTCTAGGGTTTGTCTTCTTCACCTGTGGTGTCATGATGACATTCACAGGAAGATTCTCCAAACACCTTTTTGGCACCCAGACCTTCTTCATAGGCGGTCCATTCCTGCAGTTAGTACCAATATACCTGGCAAACACTTCACCATTCTGATTCTTAAACAGTTTATAGTTTGCATCAAAGGATTCATCGATAACAGTGGGATTAGCACAAGTGAAGCCAGATAGGGTGGATGGATCCGCTGAAGGTTCCTTTGCAGCAACCCATGTGGTTTTGGGGTACTGCTCAGGTTTCCAGTAAGAGCCATCAGCATTCATTTTCCTTTTGAACCCAACACCCTCTTTCGGTTCAGGATCTGCCTTTTGAGGACATCACATAGTGTCTGATGCCCTTTGAGACTTTTGTACATCCCTGTTTCAAGCAATGTCTTCAACCTAGCATTCTCATCAGCAATAGCAGTGGTATCCTCAGCAGAGGGGTTAGTTTCCACATCATCAGTTGAAGATATTGCAATAGTAGCAGCAATAGAACATTCAGCAACGGAAGTAGCGTTATCACGCTCAAGGCATTTAAGACATGGTGGTTCAAATCCTTCCTGAGCGGGACTGATCTGTTCAGCGTGAAGTGACTTGTTTTCCTTTTGAAGATCTTCATGAGCCGCTCTCAATCTCGAGAGATCTTGCTTCCTTAGAAGATAATCATGGGAAAGCTTTTCATGAGTTGTTGAGAGCGTTTCATGAAGACTTTCAAGTTCCTCATACTTAACGTGAAGATTTTTTATGTCTTCAATTAAGGACTGAGATCGAGTCATTTCAGCGTCTAACAGATCATCGCTTTTGTCTAACAATTTTTGAATATGTTCCATAGCTCTCTGTTGTTCAGTTGCAATTTTAGCAAGTGTTTTGTAGCTGGGTTTGGAACCACAATCAAAGTCATCGTCACTAGATGTTTGATAGTGAGTAGTGCGTGTGTTTACCTTGGCACCGCGTGCCATGAAGCAGTAGATAGGAGCGGAGTAGTCCTTGTCATTTGCCTCGGTGTCGGTGATGGAGTCATTGTCTTCAGTGTTGAAGATGGACTTAGCAACGTATGCTGTAGCCAGACTCGCAACACCAGAATCGGACTCCTCCTCAGACTCCACCTCCACCTCCTCAGAAGCGGACTCCTCCTTTGAATCCATTTCCTTGCCAACAAACGCACGTGCCTTGCCAGATGAGCTCTTCTTGTGTGATGAAGACTTTGAGGAAGACTTGGATGAAGACTTTGAGTATTTCTTCTTCTTCTTGTCATCAGAGTCATACTCCTTGCTCTTCTTCTTCTTGTTGTTCTCATTGTCCCACTGCGGACACTTAGAGATGTAGTGGCTAGGCTTCTTGCACTTGTGGCATGTTTTCTTCTTGTAGTCATGAGCAGAAGCTTCATCATTTCTTGAGATTGAACGTGAGGACTTTCTGAAGCCTTTCTTCTTGGTGAATTTTTGGAACTTCTTCACAAGCTTAGCAAGCTCCTTTCCAATGTCTTCACGATCATCAGAACTGCTGTCATATTCTTCTTCAGATGAGGAGACAAATTTTGCCTTCAAGGCACGAGTTCGCCCATAGTTGGGACCGTAGATGTCTCTTTTCTCAGAAAGCTGAAACTCGTGTGTGTTGAGCCTCTCAAGTATGTCAGACGATCGAGTGTCTTGAAATCAGGACGTTCTTGAATCATCAGGGCTAGGGTGTCAAACGAACTGTCAAGTGATCTAAGGAGTATCTTGATGACTTCATGCTTGGTGATCTCAGTAGCGCCGAGGGCTTGAAGTTCATTTGTGATGTCAGCGAGTCGATCAAACGTGAGCTGGACATTCTCATTGTCATTTCTCTTGAAGCGGTTGAAGAGGTTGCGAAGGACACTGATTCTCTGATCTCTCTGGGTTGAGACGCCTTCGTTGACTTTGGAAAGCCAGTCCTAGACTAGCTTAGATGTTTCCAAAGCACTCACGCGGCCATACTGTCCTTTCGTCAGATGACCACAGATGATATTCTTGGCAGTAGAGTCCAGTTGAACGAACTTCTTGACATCAGCAGCAGTGACACCTTCTCCAGCCTTGGGAATGCCGTTCTTGACGACATACCATAGGTCGACATCAATGGCTTCAAGATGCATGCGCATCTTATTCTTCCAGTAGGGATATTCAGTTCCATCGAAGATGGGGCACGCAGCGGAGACTTTAATTATCCCTGTAGTCGACATAGCTAAAACTCCAGGTGGATAAACCAAATCACACAGAACAAGGGAGTACCTTGCTCTGATACCAATTGAAAGTGCTAGTGATCGACTAGAGGGGGGTGAATAGGTGATTTTTATGAAAGTCTTCAAAACATGGAAGTTTCGAAGACAAACGATAGAAATAAACCTATTACCATGCAGCGGAAGGTAGACTACACTAGGCAAACCATAGTCAAGTATTAAATGAAGTGAAAGCACAATGACTAATAGCAGCTAGGCAGTAAGGATCAGGTAGGAAGATATTGTGAAGCCAATCAGAACAAGTAATCACTCAATGAAGCCAAATGGTGATGCAATCGTACAATGACTTCACACGGACCAACAGTAAGTAAAGGGAAGGGAAGGATGAAACCAGTGACTCGTTGAACACAATGATTTGTTGGACCAGTTCCAGTTGCTGTGACAACCGTACGTCTGGTTAGGGCGGCTAGGTATTTAAACCTGAGGACACACAGTCCCGGACACCCAGTCCTAAACACGCAGCTCAGGACACCCAGTCCTCACCGTATTCCCCTTGACCTAAGGTCACACAGACCTCTCCCAATCACTCTGGTAAGTCTTCAAGGTAGACTTCCAAACCTTTACAACCTTCGTTCACCGGCGATCCACAATGACTCTTGGATGCTCAGAAAGCGACGCCTAACCGGCTGGAGGATTCACACTCCTCAAGTGTAATAAGTCTTCAGATCACACAGACAAGAAGATTTAAGTGATGCCTAACTCTCTTTGGCTCTGGGTGGTTAGGGCTTTATCCTCGCAAGGAATTCTCTCTCAAAGGCTTCGAGGTGGGTTGCTCTCAAACGACAAAAGCCGTACTTTAACTCTGAGCAGCCAACCGTTTATGGTTGTAGGGGGTGGGCTATTTATAGCCACTAGGCAACTCGACCTGATTTGTCTGAAATGACCCTGGGTCACTAAGGAACTGACACGTGTTCCAACGGTCAGATTTCAAACACGCATGGCAACTTTACTTGGGCTACAAGCAAAGCTGACTTGTCCAACTCTGGACAAGATTCGCTCTCATAGTCTTCACTCGAAGACATAGGATTTTGGTTAAGCATCACTTCAGTCATTCTGACTGGTTCTCTTGGACCCCACTTAACAGTACGGTGGTTCCTATGACTCAACAAAGAAGAAAAAGAACTACGAAAGATCTAAGTCTTCGCGCTCCATAGTCTTCACGCGATGTCTTCTCTTGTCATAGTCTTCAATGTGAATGTCTTCACATACCACCTTTGACTTCAATGTCTTCATACATTTTTACGGGTTATCTCTGGTAGGAAAACCGAATCAATGAGGGACTTCTACCTGTGTTATCCTGCAATTCTCACGAACACATTAGTCCCTCAACTAGGTTTGTCGTCAATACTCCAAAACCAACTAGGGGTGGCACTAGATGCACTTACATATTTTGAAACCCACTTTCAATTTGGAGTTATTTGGTTCTTATTGAAATTATTTTTCTCCAAAAATAAAATATGTGGAAAATAGGGTAAAATGATTCCCTACAGTAGAAAATTGGAGAAAAACGAGCTTGAAACTATTTTGGTATTTTAAAATATTTTTATTTGGTTTTTAAATGAGCCAGCAACACTATTAGCTTTATTCAAATTTCGTGGATTTTATTTGCCGCTGAATATATGTTCATGTTTTAGAAAATCTTTTTCTAAATTTTTTGATATATAATATACCTATATATCATTTTTACTATTCGTGGTTTGTCTTATTTCTGTTGTCAGTTTTTTTTTTAAAAACTCTCTCCGCCGAACTGGGAAGGCACAGCTAGCCGCCAGGCCGTGGCCCAGCCAGCCCACCGCCTCACCTTCGTACCCGAGCGGGACTCCGCTCGCGAGTCCGCCGCCGTGCCCGACCCGGTCACCAGCCGCTGCCTTTGCCCCTCGCGCAAGCTACGCCTCCCTTCCCCTCCTATAAATGCGCAGCCCACAACCCCCTCTCTCTCCTCCTCCCAGGCCGCCACACACCTCCGCCGCACCCGCCACCGCCGCCGCCGCTGTCGCCCCGCATCGTCCTGTCGCCCTCGACCGAAGCCGCCGCATTCTTTGACTTCGCCTCGACGCCCCGCGCCTTCTCGTGGTGCTTCTCGTGCCGGAGGACCACCGGAGCCGCCGCTCCGTCCGTAGCTGACGTCGCCGGTGACCCCAACCGCCACGGTAACCGCCACCTGCCCTCGTCCGTCCAATCTGGATCCAACGGTCCAGATCAAGGAGTTTTTTTCTTTTTTGAAACATTTTGTTTTTATTTAGTAAATGTTCATAAGGTTCACTTCTGTAGTGAACGTGTTCATCATTTATGCTTCTGTAGCAGACGTTCGTCCGTTAGTTTTCAGCCGCGTAGCCAGGGACCTAGATGCAATTAGTTTTCTTACAGATTAGCCCATGCTTTTCAATCTAGCACAACTTTTTACTCGTCTGTCCAAACTCTATGAAACCAACGCCAAAATTTTCAGTGTGATCTCATCTAACCAAAGAACCAAACTAAAAATATTTTCGGAAGTTCTAAAATTTTCAAACAGATTTGAATTCAAACTCGTTTGGCTGTAACTTGAGTTTTATAACTCCAATTAATTTGATTCTTTTTGCAAATCGAAGCTTTTGACATGTACTTTCTGTTAAGATCAAAATCACACAATTTTGCTGCTATTAAAAATATATTTATGTCCATGAGTTTTATTTGATGGTTTTGAAGTTTTCCGAAGTATTTTCTACGTTCTTTTGGATCTTTTGAGTGATTTCTTATGTGTGGTTATAATTGCTTGCTTATGATAGATTGAACGGAGTGTGACGAGTAGAACTATCAGAAATTATGAGTGCGAAGAATCTTCATCAACAGTACAAGGCAAGTTCACACTTTGATCATACTTTTCCATACCCAGTTTTACTCGTATTAGATACACCCCTCAAAGATTTGCATGTGTAGGATTTGGGTATTGTGCTTTTGCTATGTAGTTCATGAGGTAGGAACCTAATACCTTTGATAACCCCGGGAATATACGTTATGCTCATATTGCTTAGCCATGCTCATAGACGGGGATTGGTATGTGAGAATCGTGCAAGTTGTGAGAGATAATAACTAAGGGAAACTTAACGTGGCTACTTTAATACACATCTGGGTGGATTGGTTGCGGGCACCTGGGTAATCCAGTGTTGTCCTAGGAGATCCCGGGTTACCCGTGTGATCATCCTATGGAATGCCACCCAAGCTCAAACGGATCATAAGATTATTCATGCATAGAAACTTCCGTGTGCAGCCACAAGCCATTATGGGCTCTGGCATAGTTAAGTAAGCTGTGGGAAACCTTTCCATGATGGGCTAGCAGATGTAGGGGAATTGTAGGTGTACCGGCCTATCTATCGGTTAAGGGGACCTCTTCGGAAAGACCTTGTCTCGATCATCCGGTTCTCAAACATCAGACAGTGTGAGAAATTCAACGAAGGAGATCGAGTCTGGTGGGGAAAAATGCGCAAACCTCTGCAGAGTGTACAAACAAATCATGATTAGCCGTGTCCCCGATTATGGACATCTTGAGTATCTAGAAGTGAATTATTTGTTGATCTCATCAATCTATTTAATTAATGAATTGGGGTATTATTTATACTTGGTAATTTTGGGATTGAGTTGGAGGAACTTTCTCAATAATGGCATAAACTGTGTAGTAATAAAAATGTATTGCTTTGTTGTAGGGAAAAATTAGCTTTATGCAAAATTAAACTTAGAGCCTCCACCGGCCAAATATGCATATAGAGATAGACATTTTCATTATTATTCTATGGTCTGAAATTGCATGTACATTTAATGTACTGACCTACATGGCTACAACGTCTCCTGTTGCAGGAATCATACGACGAGTAAGTGACGCGTTAGGGTTACGATGTCTACACTGAACTTTGCTGTTGGTGTTGTTGGGAATCCACAACCTTGTTGTTACTTCCTCTATGTTGATTGAGGTAATAGTATTTACGTTATTTTTACATGTGATTTCACTCTGTTATAAATCCTTGAGTATTGTGTGTGTCAGCATACCGATCCAGGGATGACACTTAAGCACAGAGACTTGACCCATTTGGGTTGGGTCGCTACACTCATATTCTATCTTTACATTAGGGGCGGAGCTGGGCCCCGGGCACCTAGGGCCCAGGCCCAGGGCATGCAAAAATTTACAGGCTATAACTATATAGGTTGCTTTACAGGCCCGGGGTACAGCCCAATAAATAAAGAAGGCCCAGAGCCTTGCTAGGCTGTCTAAATGCAGCACGAGGCAACCCAGAACCCACCCACGATCCAACTTGTACGCACGAGTCCTGCGCATGATCCACGAGGCGCAGAGCCACCACTGTCGTGCAAAAAAAAGGAGACGCAACCCTCGCGCGGCCACCGCTGAGTCGCACGCAGGCAAAGATAGTCGGGTGGCACGATCGATCTCCAGACTCCAGCGTTCACTCTACCATCCGTCGTGGCTTCGCCGCCGGCCCCGCCCCACCCCCAACTTTCTTCCTGCTCTGGCCTCTGCGGCTCCGACCGCCGGATCCTGTCCCGTGCATCGATCGCCCGTGTGGCGCATCATCCACCTGCCCGCTGTTTCACTGGGGCCGTTGCACCTTGTATTTTCTTTGATGCTTTCTCTGTTTCCTCACTGAAGCTTTCCACAATTCCACTTGTAACATTTTTTACTTGTATGATGTATCAGTGTGTAAACTACTTTGGACTGAAATTTAATTCAAATAATGTGTATGTATGCAATCATATTGTATTTCATATTGTAGAAAAGGAAGATGAAAGGTCTACTCAATTGTTAATATGCATTGCTTTTCTTGATCCAAGGAACTTATATAGGTCTGGCAAAGGGCTTTTACTTCGTCGAAGTGGTAAGTTTTTAGATTTGTATCAATGATAATTATTTCACTTGATGTTTATGTTGTCTCTTATGAAATTTTCTTTTGATGTCTTGAAGGTGTTGGCTCTTCTTCCATCACTGATGAGGTTATGCAAGGTTCTCATGAAGCAAACCATTGATTTGGTACTCTTTTTTTATCACACTGATGAGGTTATGTGTTTTTTAGCTATTTTGTTGTATCGTTAATTGAGTTTAAATTATAAATATTTCATGCAATTGAGCCATATTTTATTTGGGATATCTTGTGAGGTAGCCAAAAGCCTGATAAACATTAAGTTTTTCCTCGCGGAATTTTTTTTAGGCCCAGGGGTTGCTCAAATCCTGGCTCCGCCACTGCTTTACATGATTGCAAACATGTAGGGGAGCCTATGCATGTTTACATGTCTTTCCAAAGCTTTACTTGTTACTCTTCATATCTTTATCTAAAGTTTTGATGTATGTTTTCATCAATTACCAAAAAGGGGGAGATTGAAAGCACAAGTGCTCCCTGGGTGATTTTGGTAATTAATGTCAACATATCTCTTGTTGGACTAATATTTTAATCTAGTATATTTTAGAAAGTTCAACAATGGCCTGGGATGCACAAGAGGATGTGGAACCCCTTCAAAATGCTAAGGACATAGATTGGTAAAACTCAAGACTCTTCATTTCTATTTTAGTGATCCAAGATCACATTGAGTCCATAGGAAATGCCAAAACTATTAAGAGGGGATAAGTGTTGTTTAATGGTCTACTTGCTCAAAGTGCTTAGTGATATGCTCCAAAGACCTCAATCACTTTATCAAATCCAAATATGTCCTAAACCTACAGTCAAACTCGGCCCCACCGATTTGATCTATTCGGTGCCACCGAGTTCTATTGACATAGCCACTGCTAGAAACCCTAATCAATTCAGTCTCACCGAGATGGCCTTGCAAACTCTGTGTTGCCCTTTGTAATTATTTCAGTCTCACTAAAATGTGCAATCGGTCCCACTGAGTTTGCTTGACCAACTCTCTATTTTCTCATTGTTGAAATCGGTCTCACCGAGTTCATGCAATCAGTCACACCAAGATGAGGTTTTGCCCTAACGCTAGCACATCGGTCCCATCGAGTTGATTATGTCGGTCCCACCGAGAATCCTAACGTTCACATTTTGAACTGAATTGGTCCCACCGAGTTCACCTATTCGGTCTGATCGAGTTGGGTCAAATGTGTGTAATGGTTAGATTTTGTGGGGAGGATATATATACCCCTCCATCCCCCTTCTATATTCAATAGAGAGCCATCAGAACATGCCTACACTTCCACTACTCATTTTCCGAGAGAGAACCACCTACTCATGTGTTGAGACCAAGACATTCCAATCCAACCATAAGAATCTTGATCTCTAGCCTTCCCCAAGTTGCTTTCTACTCAAATCATCTTTCCACCATAGCCAAATCTGTGAGAGAGAGTTGAGTGTTGGGGAGACTATCATTTGAAGCACAAGAGCAAGGAGTTCATCATCAACACACCATCTATTACCTTTTGGAGAGTGGTGTCTCCTAGATTGGTTAGGTCTCACTTGGGAGCCTCCGTCAAGATTGTGGAGTTGAACCAAGGAGTTTGTAAGGGCAAGGAGAACGCCTACTTCATGAAGATCTACCCAAGTGAGGCAAGTCCTTCATGGGCGATGGCCATGGTGGGATAGACAAGGTTTCTTCTTCATGGGTGGAGCCCTCCGTGGACTCGCGCAACCGTTACCCTTCATGGGTTGAAGTCTCCACCAACGTGTGGACGTATGATAGCACCACCTATCGGAACCACGCCAAAAATCTCCATGTCTCCAATTGCGTTTGCACACTCCAATCCCATCCCTTTACTTTCTTGCAATTTGCATGCTTTACTTTCCGCTACTCATATACTCTTGCCATGCTTGCTTTAAATGTATTGTGAATGCTTAAACTTGTGCTAAAACTCCATCTCAACTGGAAGAATCTAAAAACCGCCACTTTTGCTTGTTGAGGGTCTAATCACCCCCCCCTCCTCTAGACACCTCTTCTCGATCCTTTCACAAACTTTTTTTAAAATTCGTGAACCTTTTCAACTTCAGGATCCTTTTCAAATTTGTGGTTTTTCTCTGAAATTCATGGACTCTTTCAAATTCATGAATATTTTTAAATTCTTGAACTTTCTCAAAATCATGAACCTTTTCTAAAATTCATGAATATTTTGAAAAAAAATCAAATTCATGGTAAAGTCATAGATGAACGATGCATTGTCAACCAATCACCGAGCATTTACTCTCCTGATCCAGTGAGCGAGGGAACCGATGTTTGCTTGTTATTGGGCCCACCCATACCACCTCATGAACCGTTGTATAGCAGATTGACCCACTGCTATCAAAACGAAGGAGTAAATTGATTAGCAGCAACATAAATTTTGGTTCCCAAACAAGTTGTGGCCTATCCTTTATCAATTTTAACTTTCGATCTCTTGTTTTCCCTTTTTTGATAAGAAATATAAAATGGGATAATCACATTTTTGTCACTACTTGGAACCTACTAGTGAGTTTTTCCCTTACATTTGTCTCTGTGATCGCTCGAATGCCCTTTCATCTCCGAGATCAAGGGCATTTGACCATCATCTTAGACCAACCTACCCCAAGGAAGTGTAAGATGGGTGATGTCACTTACATGTGGAACCCTTCTAAAAAAGAAATAAATAGCCCCTCTATTTGTCTCTTACATATCATACCCACCCACAGAAGAAAATAAAAATATATATCTCCCCACAAAATGACGAAGGTAAAACTTTATGGCTACATTAGCACCTAAGGTTAGAACTAATAGTTAATTATCATATCTATCTAATATAATACCTGACAGTTGGGCCCATTAACAAGTGGGGATTGGACGTCGGTGAGGCACTAGACACAACGGCGACGAGTCGGGAAGCGAACAAGAGTGGCGGAGAGGGCTAAGTGAGCGAATGCGAACTATGGGGGCTGTGACGGATTCAGTTTAGGTGGCTTTGGATCCTATGGTCACTGGGAGTGACATCGATGAGCATGCGCATCGGACCAATATAGTGGCCCTAGCTGAGAGGAGGGCATGAAGACCATGGGAGAAAACCGAGGGGATAAGTCTTCCCTATGTGTTCCAAGAGAGCTCAGACGTCTCTGTGAAGGGCCATGGCTTAGCATGGGCGACTTCGCTGCCATGGCGGACGACAGGACCTGAGCTCGCGGGGGCACAAGTTGGAGGTGACACTCGAGCATGGCACCATGGAAGAAAGGATGAGGGGATTGATACATCTCCAACGTTTCTATAATTTTTGGTTGTTCCATGCTATTATATTATCATTCTTGGATGTTGTACAATCATTTTATAGCAACTTTATATCATTTTTGGGACTAAGCTATTGACATAGTGCCTAGTGCCAATTGTTGTTTTTTGCTTGTTTTTTACATAGCAGAAAATCAATACCAAACTGAGTCCAAATGCTGCGAAACTTTTTGGAGATTTTTTCTGGACAAGAGACACCAGATGGGCCAAAGAAGTACCAGACTGGGCTCCGAGGGGAGCACAACCCACCAGGGCGTGCCTGGGGGCCCAAGCGCTCCCAGGTGGGTTGTGCCCACCTCGGTGGCCTCCCACACCGCCTCTTCGCCCTATAATTATCCAAATATTCTTGAAACCCTAGGGGAGTCGATGAAACAGAATTCCAGCCACAGGAAGTTCCAGAACCACGAGATCCAATCTTGACACCATCACGGAGGGGTTTATCATCCTCATTGGTGCCTCTCCAATGATGCGTGAGTAGTTCATCATAGACCTACAGATCCGTAGTCAGTAGCTAGATGGCTTCCTCTAACTCTTTTCATTCTCAATACAATGGCCTCTTGGAGATCTATTTGATGTAACTCTTTTTCTGTCGTGTGTTTGTTGGGATCCGATGAACTTTGAGTTGATGATCAGATCTATATCCATGAAAGTTTATTTCAGTTTTGATCTCTTGTATACAAGATTATTGTAGCCTCGTATTTCTTCTTCGAATCTTTGGTTTAGTTAGGTCGACTAGATAATTTTATCTTTCCATGTGAACAGGTGCTTTCTGATGGGTTTGATCGTGCGTTGTTCTTTCCTAGTGATAGAAGGGGCGGCAAGACATGCATGTATCGTTTCTATTAAGGATAACAAGATGGGGGCTATTCCTACATGAATAGATCTCGTCTACATCATGTCATCATTCTTATTACATTACTATGTTTCTGCATGAACTTAATACACTAGATGCATATTGGATAGCGGTCGATGTGTGGAGTAATAGTAGTAGATGCAGGCAAGAGTCGGTCTACTAATATTGGATGTAATACCTATATATTGATCATCGCCTGGATATCGTCATAACTATTCAATTTTCTATCAACTACCCAACAGTAATTTGTTTACCCACCGTGGGCTATTTCTTGAGAGAAGCCACTAGTGAAATCTACAGCCCTCAGGTCTATTCTTTATCATATTTGCTTTCTGATCTATTATTTTCCTTGAGATCTATTTTTATTTTCTTTTATTTTCAATTTTATTATTCCAAAAACCCAAGAATACTTTTATGCACTTTTTATTTGCATCTTTTATTTCACGTTTATTCAAGGTCTATTTATCCAATCTGTCACAAATTTATCCCGTCAACTCAACATTCTGGTGCCGTTATCCGAAAAGGGATTGACAACCTCTTATAAGCGTCGGGTTGCAAGTATTTGTTCTTTATCTGTAGGTACCATTTACATAGTGTTGCTTGGTTCTCCTACTAGATTGATACCTTGGTTTCATAACAGAGGGAAATACCTACCGTAGCCGTGTTGCATCATCCCTTCCTCTTTGGGGAAATACCGATATAGTTTAAGCGACATCAAAAGGAATTTCTGACGCCGTTGCCGGGGAGACATCATCAAAATCTATCAGGTTCCTAATCAAAAATCTCATCTCCTTGCAATTTACATTATTTGCCATTTTCCTCTCATTTTCATCTCCTCCACTTCATAAAAATTTGCCTTATTTTTATTTGCATTTTCTTGTTTGCTATCTTTGCTTGTGTTGCCATGTGCCTTCTATATGCTTGCATCTTCACTTGCTAAAAATCTATTGATATGGATCTTCATCCACATGCTAATCTTTTCAAAAGACCAAATTATGATGAACCAATTGCTAGTGAGTTGAGTACACTTGATTACCTCTATGAAATTTTGCTTGAAATTCATGAATCTAAAAATTGTGATGAAGTGCTAAAAGAAGAAATTTATGAAGTGATTCAAGATAGCTCCTTGAATGAAAAGCATGATTGCAATGGTGTTACTATAAATTCTATTAATGTCAGTTGTGCTAATAATATGCAAAACCCCAAGCTTGGGGATGCTAATTTTGGTATGTCCACTACTTATTGCAATGATCACGATTGGGGTGATTCTTCTTAATGATCTTAAAAATTTATTTAAGCCTCATGATGAATATGTTTGCAATAATATTGAAAGTGATTTGGAAGAGCATCAACTTTAGGTTAAATTAATCCCACATATTTGGAGAGTGTTCAATATTATGAAACCTTTTTTATGAGAGTGGGTTTGGAGAGGTCATGACTTTAGTTGATGTTACTCCCACTATTTTGGAAAATTATAAAACTTTTATGCATGTGGATCATGAAAAGAAAATTTTATATGATACCTATATTGTTGAATTTTATTATCATCCTACATGTAATTATTATGAGAGTGAAATATGGTTGTAGAAATCTTCATGTTACTAAATTACCTCTCTACATGTTGAGATTTTCTATGCTTTATTCTTCTTCTTGCATATGCTAGTTTTTGCTAGCCTTGATAATTTGTTTGCCTTTAAAATTCCTATGCATAGGAAATATGTTAGACTTAAATGTGCTTTTCACATTCTTCATGATGCTCTCTTTGTGTTTCAATTATTATCTTTTATGTGAGCATTAATAAAATCTTATGCATAGCTAGGGGAATAAAACAATAGAGCTTGTTGGGAGGCAACCCAATGAATAAATTTTATTTTTGCCTTTTTCTTTATGTTCTTGAGTGTTTGCACAATTATGCTACCGTTATGATTGTGTTTTTTATGTTTTGATTAGTGTTTGTGCCAAGGAAATCCTTTGGGATCATGTTGGGTGATAGTTGATTTGATCTTGTTGAAAAATAGAAACTTTTGCGCCCAGTAAAATAACTTTCATAAATCAGAGAGGCGCCATAAAATTCTGTTTTTTTACACAATATTGATATACAAATTTCCTACATTGTCCTATTTTTTCAGAATGTTTGGAGTTACAAAAGTATACAAAGTTTGCATATTACTACAGACTGTTCTGTTTTTGATAGATTCTGTTTTCTTTGCGTTATGTGCTTATTTTGATTAATCTATGGTTTTTATTGGTGGGTATAAGCCATGGTGAAGTTAGAATACAGTAGATATAATGCAAAAATAAAATATGAATGGGTTTGCAACAATACTTAGAGTGGTAATTGGCTTTGTTATACTAACTGATCTCATGAAGGTTTTGTTTAGTTTTGTGTGATTAAAGTTTTCAAGTTTTGGGTGAGATCCCGATGGATGAAGGAATAAGGAGTGAAAAGATCCTAAGCTTGGGGATGGTCCATGGCACCCCAAGTTATTATTCAAGGAGAGCCAATCAACTAAGATTGGGGATGCCCCGGAAGGCATCCCCTCTTTCTTCTAACGACCATCCATATTTTACTTGGAGCTATATTTTTATTCGTAACATATCATGAGTTTTGCTTGGAGCGTATTGTATTATATGAGTCTTTTCTTGTTTTGCTTTTTAATTTGTGTCATCTATCCTTGCTGGACACACCTATTTGAGAGAGCCAAAATTATGCTATGATTTGCTAGAATTGCTCTATGTGCTTCACTTAAATCTTTTGAGCTATGGAATTGCTCTATGCTTCACTTGTATCTTTTTGAGCACAGTGTGCTTCAATATTTTTGAAGAAATTCTCTCATGCTTCACTTCTACTATTTTGAGAGAAAGAAATTTTTTTTGCTCATGTTCTTCACTTAAATTTCTTTGAGCTTATCAAAAGCAACATATGAAATTAGTCCCAAAGTCATAGATATTCAAGAGGGATATAATAAAAACTTCCTTGAAGATCATTGGACAAAATAAACTTGATTCTTTGTAATATTTTTGAGATATGATGATAGTGATATGTGAATCATGTTGGTGAGTAATTATGCTTTAGTAAGAATATTGGTGTTAAGGTTTGTGATTCCCTATGCAAGCACGAAAGTCAATAGTTATGCAATGATATTACATCCTACTTATGGTGCATTATCGGTTTTAGTTATGCTTAATGCTCGCTTATGTGATTACTTGTTTCTTGGTTGGTTGCTTCTCAATCTATTTGCTAGCCTCCACTTGTACTAAGTAGAAATACTAGTTGTGCATCCAAAATCTTTAAACTTAGTTTTGCCTTATGAGTCCACCATACCTAAATATATGCGGTATTTACATGCCATTCTAAGAAAATTCGTCTGTGCCATCTCTAATTTT
Source organism: Triticum dicoccoides (assembly GCF_002162155.2). Lineage (NCBI taxonomy): Eukaryota > Viridiplantae > Streptophyta > Magnoliopsida > Poales > Poaceae > Triticum > Triticum dicoccoides. The sequence continues at coordinate 599,194,341 of NC_041384.1, forward strand.
CAAAATAAATTTCCTTTTTGTGTGCTCGTACTACTCATGAAATGACATGGGGTGGCCAATATTTTCCATGCTAGATATGTCATTCTCAAAATGAGTGTTTATTCACTTGTCATTGTACGAGAGTACGGCGGTAATAGGGATGCCCAGTCCCGAAATGAAGAAGAAATTTACTTTATGTTGTCAAATAATAAATTCCTTGGGAAGTGTTGGTATGGACGGTGATGACCCACAAGTATAGGGGATCTATCATAGTCCTTTTGATAAGTAAGAGTGTCGAACCCAACGAGGAGCAGAACGAAATGACAAGTGGTTTTCAGTAAGGTATTTTCTACAAGCACTGAAATTATCGGTAACAGATAATTTTATGATAAGGAAAATCTTAACGGGTAACAAGTAAATGAGGTAACTAAGGTGCAGCAAGGTGGCCCAATGTAACAACCCAAATTTTCAATTTGGAATGTTATACACTAGATCATCATTGCATATCATATTTATTGCATTTTGGTTGATCCTAGAAATTTCACGCGACTCCAGGACCCTCGGAGAGAGTTGGGGATTTTGTTATTTTCATATTTGAGTTGTCTCAAATTTTGAAAATAGGATAATTTGATTTTATTTATTTTATCTTCAATTATTTCTATTACAAAAATATGAGAGAGGGAATAAAATGACTTTCCCAAAATAAAGAAATATTGAGGATTTAATAAAAAAATCAGATAAGATTTTATTTTGGTTTTATTTGCTATTTTATTTGAATTTAGGAAAAATTGCATTTAGGCCCCAAATAAATGTTCATCTTGTGCGGCTTGATTTTAGAAGTCGGGGAAAATTTATTTCGGGATTTTTGGAGTCCGTTTAGTATTCATTTTTTTCTAAGCGTAACTATTTAAAAGAACGCAACCGACCTACGGGCCGTGTCCAACCCGGACACTAGGCCCGTCCGACTTTATAAGCCGGCGAGGCCCAGCCGGAACCCCCCCTCAAACCCTAGCCGCCTAGCCCGCCGCCTAGCCCGCCTCGCCATGCCGCCCCGCCGCCGCCGCCACTTCCGCGCCGCCGCCTCGCCACGCCGCCCCGCCGCCGCCGCTGCCCGCAACCGCCCCACCACCGCTGCCGCGCCACCGCCTCACCGCTCCGCCGCTGTGCCGCCGGATCCCCGCCGCCGCCGTCGCCGGAGTTGCGGGAGGTATTTTTCGCCTCCTGTTTTTCTTGAAAAACCGTTTGGTTTTTCCGACGATTTTGTTCGTTTTTTAGTTTCGGTTTTTTTAAATAGATCGGTTTTTCCGGTTTATTTAATAGTGAGTGTTCGTTCGCTCGTTCGTTTCAACGAATGTTCGTCGTTTTTCTTTTTCTCGGATTAAATCTGCGATTTTTCTGATCGCGATTTCCGATCCGATTTTCGTTTTAGTCTAACTCTTCGCTCGTTTATCGGAATCAGGCGATTCAAGCGCCTGGAGTTTCGTCTCGAAACCCTATTTCCGTTTAACCAACTCAAACAAGTTTTTGCCACGGTAAAAATTTCCTTAGATCTAGAATAGTAAACGAAGCTTGTTTCTTTTGTCGGTTGTCTTTCGTTGCTTCGTTCGATTTGATTTTTTTTACCAACCAGAGTTCTTAAGTTGAACTTTCTGGTTAGATCTCTTATTTGAGTTTTACCCATGCATTAGATGAGTACTTATTGTATGCTTGTTTGTTTGCGATAGAGTACCCAGAGTGCGCCGCTTGCTACTTTGAATCGCTAGGTTTCCCGGATCATCAGCAAGGCAAGTAACACTTTGATCATGTTTTCCCTCTACCCAGTTTTATTGCATTAGATCAATCCTCACACATTGCATGATTAGGATCTAATTAAATTGTGGGTTTGGGAAGTAGTTGAGGTAGTACCTATTACCTGTTTATTTTCAAACCTTTGGGAGTTACTTCTACGTTTGCTTATTATGCCATGCTATGCTAGTAGACGTGGATTGGGTGAGTGAAATCCATGACAGATGTGAGATTGTCAATTAATGGTTTACTTAAGGTGGCAACTTAAACACACATCTGGGTGGATTGAGGTACCTGGGTATTCCAGGATTGCCTGTTTTCTTTATGGACCGCCACCCAGGCTCAAAGGGATCATGAGATTATTCATGCTAGAAACTTCCGTGTGCAGCCACAAGCTATTATGGGCTCTAGCATAGTTGATTAAGTTGTGCGAACTCTTACAGTGGTAGACTAGCAGATGTAGGGGAAAGTAGGTGTAACGGTCTACCCAATCGTAAGGTGCTAGCGCTTCTGAAAGACTATGTCTCGGTCATCCGTCTTCTCAAACACCATGTAGTGCGAGAAACCAAACGGAGGCAATCGAGTCTTGTGGGGAAAAGTGCGCAAACCTTTGCAAAGTGGATAAACTAATCATGATTAGCCGTGTCCCCGGTTATGGACATCTGGAGTATCTAGTACCTGGATTATCATGTGCATCTCAACATGTTAGTCTAAAATTAATTTTGCTGGGTTTGTTTAATGATGATGCTTAATTGGGATTGAGAATGCTATCAACCATTCTCAATGTTTAACAACTACCAAGATAGTTAAATAAAATTTATTCCTTTGCAATAGGGAAAAATTGGCTTTACGCAAAACTATAACCATAGAGCTTTCCACCAGCCAAATATGCATATAGAATAGCTGTTTCATTCCATTACTCTCTATGTGTTATTTTGCCAGCATATTCCTTGTGCTGACTCGTTTCGGGCTACAACGTTCATGTTGCAGACTTTTTAGACGACGATTAAGGAGTTTTTAGGTCGTGGTTCTATACTCAGTGATGCTGTTGGAGTTGATGGACTCACTTATCTTCCAAGCCTTCCGCTGTTATCATTATTAGATGGCCTTAAGCCATATTGATTGTTCTCTTTTGAGACACTCGATGTAATAAGTGTGTGATTGCTACTCTGTTATAAATCCTTCAAGTACTGTGTGGTGTCAGCATTACTGATCCAGGGATGACACCAGAGGACAGAGATTGGACCGTTTGAGGTCTGGTCGCTACAAGATGGTATCAGAGCACACGCTGACTGTAGGACACGACCACTAAGCTAAAATACCTAGATCACTACTCACGCTCTTCTCTTTCTGTCTTCTCATCTTTTCTACTCTTTTAGGAATGGCAGATGCAAGGAACAAGTTTACTCAACCGGATGAAGATACACCCTTTGGACGTCATTTGAAGGAAGTCACTAGATATCTGAACATAGGAGTACCAAGCTTCACCGGAACCTACAACGCCACTTTACCTGGAGAAGAGCGCTGGATGATTCAAGTTCAAGTTCTAGGAAGGACGTTCATGCCAGTCACTGAGCCCATAGAGTTTTCTTTTGATGCACCAACTTGGAGTCTAGGAAAGAGCATGGCAGCTCACATCGCCATGGGACGCATTGGAGAAGTCTACCGCAATGATCTCAAGGATACTATCTACCAGATTTGTGGGCGCCGAGATGAGCACTGGGAGATGATCAGCACCGGGAAGGATAGGTCAATTGTAGCTTTTATCCAGGAGTTAAACCAGCACATTCGACGTCAAGAGAACCAGATGTGCACCGACATGATAGATCTGAAGAAGGCAAAGACAAGAATCAAGGAACTGGAGGAAGAACTCAAGGCTACTCGTGAAGATTATGAAGAGGAAATTGAAGTATTAGTGGATAAGAATGCCGACCTAACAATGAAGATTGGAATATTTATGGGAGGCCCTACACCAGTAGAAGAAGACGAAGAACCCAAGGAGATTCGCCCGGAAGACTACATCATCATCGACGACACCGACTCGGATCCAGATGATAGCAATGATGACTATGTTGATGAAGCTGGAGTAGATATCATGGAGTCTGCAACCGAAGAATGTTTCTAGTAGACCACCTCATCAGTAGTAGTAGTCCACCATGTAAATATAGTAGTCCGAGCACTTTTGTGATAGTTAGATCGATTGTATGCCCTTGTTTGATTGATTGAATGAAGTGAATTGTTTGCTTTTGCCTCATGTGCATATGGGTAGTGTTTTCTCTTTAGACCCCCCCCCCCCTCTATTCTTAAATCACATCTTTTCTGAACCCTCAGAAGCCTCTGAGACGTGACCCCGGATTTACCTTCCCACCGGAGCTCACCCAGTTGATCCAGCAGCAGAACACATTGATGCAGTTGCTAGTCCAGAATCAGAATCAGGGGAACAACAACAACAACCCACCACCACCACCACCACCTGTTGATCACTTAGCCCGTTTTCTTAGGCTGAATCCGCCGGTGTTTTCCAGTAGCACCGAGCCGATAGTAGCAGATGATTGGCTCCGCAAGACAGCTAGAGAGTTGACCACAGCAGGATGCACGGATGCGGAGAAGGTGAAGTTTGCCGCACATCAGCTTGAAGGACCAGCAGCATCATGGTGGGAGAATTTCACAGCCACTTTCCCTATCGACACTGTCACGTGGGACCAGTTCCAGCAGGCTTTTCAAACTGCCCATGTTTCAGCAGGAGCTATGGCCATGAAGAAGCGAGAGTTTCGCAACTTGCGCCAAGGAGGACGGAAAGTTGGCCAGTATGTAGAGGATTTTGCTAAGCTAGCACGTTATGCCCCAGGTGACGTTGCAACTGATGCAGCAAAGCAGGAAAAGTTTTTGGAAGGACTGAATGATGAGTTGAGCATGCAGTTGATGGTAGCCACCTTCAACAACTACCAGGAGTTGGTAGATCGTGCTCTCATGATTGAAGGGAAGCAGCAGCAGATTGAGAACCGCAAGAGGAAGTATGGACAAGGGAAGCACACTTCAGGAGCTCAGCAGAAGCCTCGTTTTACCCCTAGACTGGGAGGACATTTCCAGCATACTCATGGAGGAGGTAGCTCGCACAATCACAATGGCACCAAGAATGGTAATGGGAATGGAGGAAGCAACGGCCAGAACCGCACCAACCCATCGACCCCAGCCAAGAGAGACCTGAGCCAAGTCACTTGCTTTAAGTGCCAGAAGACTGGACATTATGCCAATGAATGTCCTGAATCACAGAATGGAAATGGCAATGGAAGCTCTGGGAAGAAGCCGAACCCTTTCAATAGGGGACAGGTGAACCATGTTAACGTGGAGGAGGTTGAAGAGCACCCGGATGCAGTAATCGGTAAGTTTTTGGTTAAGTCATTTACTGCACTTGTTCTTTTCGATACTGGTGCATCGCATTCATACATATCAAGGGGATTTGTGGATAAGTATAATCTGCCCACCAAAGTACTTAGAACACCTATGTTAGTAAGCTCACCAAGAGCGGAGTATATGGCTAGTCAAGGATGTTTTCAAGTGCCATTAAGTATAGGTAGGCATGTGTTCCCCTCAGATTTGATAATATTGGAATCACAAGGTTTGGATGTAATTTTGGGTATGGATTGGTTGTCGATGTATGGAGGAAACATCGATTGCGCCAGTAAGTCAATCTTGCTTACCACCCCAGAAGGGAGAAGGATCAAGTATGTATCCCGGCATGTGCCGAAGAGGACTCAAGTAAATTGTTTAACAGGAGTTGTGCGGGAGGAAGTACCAGTAGTGAAGGATTTCCCCGATGTATTTCCAGAGGAATTGCCAGGCATGCCACCGGATAGAGATATTGAGTTTTTAATTGAGCTTTTGCCAGGCACCAGGCCAATATCAAAGAGACCATATAGGATGCCTGCAAAGGATTTGGTGGAAATTAAGAAGCAAATTAAGGAGTTACTAGATAAAGGATACATTCGCCCAAGTTCATCGCCTTGGGGATCGCCAGTACTTCTAGTGGAGAAGAAGGATGGATCGCTGAGGATGGTTGTTGATTATCAAGGATTGAATGAAGTAACTATCAAGAACAAGTACCCACTACCAATGATCAATGATCTGTTTGATTGATTGCAAGGAGCTAAGGTATTTTCCAAGATCGATCTGTGATCAGGATACCACCAGTTGAAGATTCGAGAACAGGATATACCCAAGACGGATTTTACCACCAGGTGTGGGCTGTACGAGTATACCGTTATGTCATTTGGTCTGACTAATGCACCTACATATTTTATGAACATGATGAACAAAGTGTTTATGGAGTTCTTGGATAAGTTCGTCGTAGTGTTCATTGATGATATCCTGGTTTACTCGAAAAATGAAGAGGAGCATAAGGAGCATTTGCGTTTGGTTCTTGGAAAGCTCAGAGAACATCAATTATATGCCAAATTTAGCAAATGTGATTTTTGGTTGAAAGAAGTTGGATTTCTCGGACACGTTATATCCGCAGAAGGTATAGCAGTAGATCCCACTAAAGTTGATACTATGACCAAGTGGGAAGCGCCAAGAACAGTTGGAGGGATCCGGAGTTTTCTTGGACTCGCAGGATACTACCGGAGGTTTATTGAGAATTTCTCAAAGATTGCGAAGCCTATGACGGAGTTGTTGAAGAAGGATACCAAGTTCAAATGGACTGAGGAATGTGAGTCTAGTTTTCAGGAGTTGAAGAAACGTTTGGTTACCTCACCAGTGTTGATTTTGCCAGACCAGACCAAGGATTATGAGGTGTATTGTGACGCTTCATGTCGAGGACTTGGAGCAGTGCTTATGCAGGAAGGAAGAGTTGTTTCATATGCCTCACGACAGCTTAAGCCCCATGAGTTGAATTATGCAACGCATGATTTGGAGTTAGCAGTTGTAGTGCATGCATTAAAGACTTGGAGACATTTTCTGATTGGAAACCACTGCGAGGTGTACACGGATCATAAGAGTTTGAAGTATATTTTCACACAGAAGGAGTTGAATCTCAGACAAAGGAGATGGTTGGAGCTTATCAAGGATTATGATATGAAATTGCATTATCACCCCGGAAAGGCTAACGTAGTAGCTGACACGTTGAGCCGTAAGAGCCACGTCAACACCTTAATGACGGGAGATTTACCAAGGGAGTTAGCCGAAAATCTTCGAGTGCTTTGGATGGAAATAGTTCCAAGAGGCTATGTAGCATCATTGGAGATTCAGTCTATGTTGATGGATATGATCAAAGAAGCCCAAAAGACTGATAAGGAGATTGCCGAGATAAAGGAGAAAATGAGCAAAGGAAAAGCTAAGGGATTTCGTGAGGATGAGCACGATACCTTATGGTTTGAAGACCGTGTCTATGTACCAAATGATTCAGAGATCAGGAAGTTAATTTTACAAGAGGCCCATGATTCACCATATTCGATTCACCCAAGAAATACCAAGATGTATCTGGATTTGAAGGATATTTTCTGGTGGACCGGAATGAAGAAGGATATTGCGGAATATGTAGCAGTTTGTGATGTATGTCAGAGAGTAAAGGCAGAGCATCAGAAGCCAGCCGGATTGCTACAGCCATTGCTGATACCTGAATGGAAGTGGGATAAGTTAGGCATGGATTTTATTACAGGATTGCCTAGAACACGTTCAGGCTATGACTCGATATGGGTTGTAGTCGATCGTTTGACAAAGGTAGCTCATTTCATTCCAGTGAAGACTACCTATACCAGTGCAAAGTTGGCAAAGATATACATGACTAGAATCGTTTGTCTGCATGGAGTTCCAAGGAGCATAGTATCAGATAGAGGAACCCAGTTTACCTCAAAGTTCTAGAATCAGTTGCATGAAACTTTGGGAACCAGACTGGAGTTTAGCACAGCTTTCCACCCGCAGACATATGGACAGACTGAGAGAGTCAATCAGATTTTGGAGGATATGCTAAGATCTTGTGCGCTAGATTACGGATCTAGTTGGGACGAGAATTTGCCGTATGCAGAGTTCTCTTACAACAACAGCTATCAATCCAGTTTGAAGATGGCCCCTTTCGAAGCCTTGTACGGAAGGATGTGCAGGACCCCATTGTCCTGGGATTAAGTTGGAGACTGCCAGTTGTTTGGACCGGATCTGATAAAGGAATCTGAACAGAAAGTGAAATTAATTCACGACAGGCTGAAGGTAGCTCAATCCAGGCAGAAGAGTTATGCCGATTCTAAACGCAAGGAGACAGTTTACGAAGTCGGAGACTGAGTTTACCTTCGAGTATCACCACTTCGAGGAGTAAAGCGCTTTGGAGTTAAGGGAAAATTAGCGCCACGTTTTGTAGGCCCATACAAAGTTTTGGAGCGTATGGGAGAAGTAGCCTACAAGTTGGAATTGCCCAAAGGATTGTCGGGAGTTCACGACGTGTTCCATGTATCCCAGTTGAAGAAGTGCCACGCAGAGATGGCTGACATACCACTGAGAGATACGATACCACTGGAAGCAATTCAGTTGGACAGTGATTTGACCTATGAGGAGAAACCAGTAAAGATTCTAGAGTATGCCAGTCAAGTCACCCGCAGCAAGGTTATCAAGTTTTGCAAGGTTCAGTGGGGCCACCACACGGAGGATGAAGCCACCTGGGAACGAGAGGAAGATTTGCTGAAGGACCACCCTAACCTATTTTCTAGCCAACCTGAATCTCAAGGGCGAGATTCATCTTAAGGGGGGTAGGTTTGTAACATCCCAAATTTTCAATTTGGAATGTCATACAATAGATCATCATTGCATATCATATTTATTGCATTTTGGTTGATCCTAGAAATTTCACGCAACTCAAGGACCCTCGGAGAGAGTTGGGGATTTCGTTATTTTCATATTTGAGTGTCTCAAATTTTGAAAATAGGATCATTTGATTTTATTTATTTTATCTTCAATTATTTCTATTACAAAAATATGAGAGAGGGAATAAAATGACTTTCCCAAAATAAATAAATATTGAGGATTTAATAAAAAAATCGGATAAGATTTTATTTTGGTTTTATTTGCTATTTTATTTGAATTTAGGAAAAATGCGCGTTTTCCAAAATTGCAGATGGCCCCAAATAAATGTTCATCTTGTGCGGCTTGATTTTAGAAGACGGGGAAATTTTATTTCAGGATTTTTGGAGTCGGTTTAGTATTCCTTTTGTTTTTTTTTTAGCGTAACTATTAAAAAACGCAACC
>NC_041384.1:599203607-599279773 GCF_002162155.2 Triticum dicoccoides
GAGTTGCCAGAGGTATTTTTCGCCTCCGGTTTTTCTCGAAAAACCGTTCGGTTTTTCCGACGGTTTTGTTCGTTTTTTTTTAGTTTCGGTTTTTTAAGTAGATCGGTTTTTCCGGTTTACTTAAATAGTGAGCATTCGTCCGCTCCTTTGTTTTAACGAACGTTTGTCATTTTTCTTTTTCTCGGATTAAATCCGCAATTTTTCTGATCGCGATTTCTGATCCGATTTTCGTTTTAGTCTAACTCTTCGCTCGTTTACCGGAATCAGGCGATTCAAGCACCTGGAGTTTCGTCTCAAAACCCTATTTCCGTTTAACCAACTCAAACAAGTTTTTGCCACTGTAAAAACTGCCTTATATCCAGAATAGTAAATGAAGCTTGTTTCTTTTGTCGTTTGTCTTTCGTTGCTTCGTTCGATTTGATTCTTTTTGCCAACCGGAGTTCTTAAGTTGAACTTTCTGGTTAAATTCTCTTATTTGAGTTTTACCTGTGCATTAGATGAGTACTTACTGTATGCTTGTTTGTTTCCGATAGAGTACCCGGAGTGCGCCGCTTGCTACTTCGAATCGCTAGGTTTCCCAGATCATCAGCAAGGCAAGTAACACTTTGATCATGTTTTCCCTCTACCCAGTTTTATTGCATTAGATCAATCCACACACATTGCATGATTAGGATCTAATTGAATTGTGGGTTTGTGAAGTAGTTGAGGTAGTACCTATTACCTGTTTATTTTCAAACCTTTGGGAGTTACTTCTACGTTTGCTTATTATGCCATGCTATGCTAGTAGACGTGGATTGGGTGAGTGAAATCCATGACAGATGTGAGATTGTCAATTAATGGTTTACTTAAGGTGGCAACTTAAACACACATCTGGGTGGATTGAGGTACCTGGGTATTCCAGGATTGCCTGTTTTCTTTATGGACCGCCACCCAGGCTCAAAGGGATCATGAGATTATTCATGCTAGAAACTTCCGTGTGTAGCCACAAGCTATTATGGGCTCTAGCATAGTTGATTAAGTTGTGCGAACTCTTACAGTGGTAGACTAGCAGATGTAGGGGAAAGTAGGTGTAACGGTCCACCCGATCGTAAGGTGCTAACGCTTCTGAAAGACTATGTCTCGGTCATCCGTCTTCTCAAACACCATGTAGTGCGAGAAACCAAACGGAGGCGACCGAGTCTTGTGGGGAAAAGTGCGCAAACATCTGCAGAGTGTATAAACTAATCATGATTAGCCGTGTCCCCGGTTATGGACATCTTGAGTATCTAGTACCTGGATTATCATGTGCATCTCAACATGTTACTCTAAAATTAATTTTGCTGGGTTTGTTTAATGATGATGCTTAATTGGGATTGAGAATGTTGTCAACCATTCTCAATGTTTAACAACTACCAAGATAGTTAAATAAAATTTATTCCTTTGCAGTAGGGAAAAATTGGCTTTACGCAAAAATGTAACCGTAGAGCTTTCCACCAGCCAAATATGCATATAGAATAGCTGTTTCATTCCATTACTCTCTATGTGTTATTTTGCCAGCATATTCCATGTGCTGACGCGTTTCGGGCTGCAACGTTCATGTTGCAGACTTTTCAAACGACGATTAAGGAGTTTTTAGGTCGTGGTTCTATACTCAGCGATGCCGTTGGAGTTGATGGACTCACTTATCTTCCAAGCCTTCCGCTGTTATCGTTATTAGATGGCCTTAAGCCGTATTTATTGTTCTATTTTGAGACACTCAATGTAATAAGTGTGTGATTGCTACTCTGTTATAAATCCTTCAAGTACTATGTGGTGTCAGCATTACTGATCCAGGGATGACACCGGAGCATAGAGATTGGACCGTTTGAGGTCTGGTCGCTACACCCAATGCTTTTTGTAGCCAAGGACAAGCCTGGACGAACTCTTATATAATGCAAAGCGCTCCCAAGGACACATGGGAATTACTGTCAAGCTAGTTTTCATCATGCTCATATAATTCATGGTTGTTACTTTGATAATTTGATATGTGGGTGGACCAGTGCTTGGGTGTTGCCCTTCCTTGGGAAAGCCTCCCACTTATGATTAACCCATCTCGCAAGCATCTGCAACTACGAAAGAAGAATTAAGGTAAACCTAACCATAGCATGAAACATATGGATCCAAATCAGCCCCTTACGAAGTAACACATAAACTAGGGTTTAATCTTTTGTCACTCTTGCAACCCATCATTTACTTATTACTTCCCAATGCCTTCCCCTAGGCCCAAATAATGGTGAAGTGTCATGTAGTTGACGTTCACATAACACCAATAGAGGAGAGACAACATACATCTCATCAAAATATCAAACGAATACCAAATTCACATGATTACTTATAACAAGACTTCTCCCATGTCCTCAGAAACAAACGTAACTACTCACAAAACATATTTATGATCAAGATCAGAGGAGTATTAATTATCATTAAGGATCTGAAAATATAATCTTCCACCAGATAAAACCAGCTAGCATCAACTACAAGGAGTAATCAACACTACTAGCAACCCACAGGTACCAATCTGAGGTTTTGGGACCAAGATCGAATAAAAGAGACGAACTAGGGTTTGAGAGGAGATGGTGCTGGTGAAGATGTTGATGGAGATTGACCCCCTCTCGATGAGAGGATGGTTGGTGATGACGATGGCTTCGATTTCCCCCTCCCGGAGGGATGTTTCCCAGGTAGAATAGCTCTGCCGAAGCCCTAGATTTGTTTTTCCCAGGTTCCGCCTTGAGATGTCGATGCTTCGTCCCAAAAGCCTCCTTCTGATTTTTTTTCCAGGTCAAAACACACCATATAGCAGAAGATGGACACCGGAGGCCTGCTAGGGGGCCACAAGGATGGGGGGCGCGCCCTCACCCTTGTGGCTGGCTAGTGGCCCCCTCTGGTACTTTCTTCGTCCAATATTTTTATATATTCCAAAAACATGCTTCGTGAAGTTTCATGACTTTTGGATTTGTACATAATAGGTCTCTAATATTGGCTCCTTTTCCAGTCCAGAATTACAGCTGCCGACATTCTCCCTCTTGTAACATCCCAAAATTCTAAATTTTGGAATGTTAAAATAAATAGATAGATTGATTGATTGTTTGATTGATTGTCTGAAAGTGAGTGAATTCAAAACTTTTTGAAAGTTAAATGAGAGGGAATAAAAGGACTTTCCCAAACTTTCATATTTGCTTTCTGATCTCCATGAATTCAAATTATTTTCAAATACAAAACCCTTGAGCGAAGATGATATGACTTCTTCCATTTAAATTAAATGAAAGGGTATTTGAAAATAATTGAATTTCATTTGGAAATATTTCAATTCATAAACTTCATGCAGCTCAATGATTTTCATGAGAGAAGATAAAATGACTTCTTCCAATTATATGAAATATCAGTTGGGAGTTTCAAGGATCAAATTCAAAGTCCTTTTGAAATTATTTTCAATTTGGAATTATTTGAATTTTATTCAAATTATTTATCCAAAAATAAAATATATGGAAATTAGGGTAACATGATTCCCTACAATAGAAAATTGGAGAAAAAAATTAATTTGAAATCATTTTGGTTTTTTTTAAATGATTTTTGTTGGATTTTAATAGACCAGTAGCACTCTTTGAATTATCTGAATTTGTGTGGATTTTATTTGGCATTATAAAAATGACCATGTTGTTGGAAATCTTTTTCTGAAAATTTTGGTATATTATATGCCTATATAATATTTTCTTTTAATTTGTTTTTATTATTTCTATTATCTGGAAAATGTTTTTAAAAAAAATGAAAAAATAATACTTCCCTCCGCCGAACTAGGCCAGCCCAGCTCTTGCCAGGCCAAGGCCCAGCCCAGCGCGCCAGCTTCGCTCCCGCCCCCGACCGGGACTTCTCCCGAGTCCGCCGCCGCCACGACATCGCCGCCGCCGCCGTGACCGCCCCGGCCTCCGTGCCCCCTTCCCCACGCCACCGCCCTACCTTGCCCCTTTAAAAGGCCACCCAGGGACCCCTGGGTCCCGTTTTCGCCGCCGCCGCCGCTCCTCGTAGTCGCGCCGCCACCGCAGATCTCGCCGTCATCGGCGCTCGCATCTCCGCCGCCCTGGTCGCACCTTGCCGACGCCGCCCTCCACCTGCCGCGGCGCTCGCTGCTGCCGCGCCGCTCGCCGCTCCTGACGTTGCTGCCCACGCTGCGCCGCCCCACGCCACCGGAGCACCGCCGGCGACCACGCCCGACGCCAGACTCGCCGAACTTCATAGCCGCCACTGCCGGTTTTCGTCGAAAAGCCGAACCGGTAATAAACCACTCTGGTTTCTTTTCAAAAAAAAACCCTAGAACGTTTTTTTCCTATAAAACCGGTTCTGTTAGGGTTTACTTATTTAGAGAATGCTCGTCAGATTAGATCTGGAGCGAACGGTTTTTCGTTCGTTAGCGAACGTTCGTTAAATAACCTTTTCGTTTTATTTTATATCTGCCAGGGACCTGTCTATGATTTTTTTTACAGATTAGTCCCTAATCTTAAAACAACCACATCTTTTTACTCGTTATCCCAAATTCAATGAAACCAACGCCCACGTCTTCATTATGATCTCCTCTATCCAGTAATCCAACTCAAACATGTTTTTGAAAAGTTTAAAATTTGAATTAGATCGGATTTCAATTCAAACTTCGTTTGATCATAACTTGAGTTTCGTAACTCCGTTTGAGTTGATTCTTTTTGCAAATCGAAGCTCTTGACCTAAACTTTCTGATAAGGCCAAATTCATATAATTTTGGTACTGTTAGAAATCGTTTTATGTTGCAAGAGTTATTTGCTTGGTTTTGATGTTTTCCGTGTTGTCTTCTTCGATCTTTCTGATCTTTTGAGTGATTGCTTATGTGTGGTTACTATGGCTTGCTTGCGATAGATTGACCGGAGTGTGAGGGGTAGAACTATCAAGATTTTGAGTGCGAATCATCTTCATCAACATTGCAGGCAAGTTCACACTTTGATCATATCCCTTTAACACCCAGTTTTATGCATTAGTTTCAACCCTTAAACATTGCATGGTTAGGAATTGATAACATGTGGGTATTGGGAGTTAGTTGATGAGGTAGGAACCTATTACATGTTTATTATCAAGCCCTTGGGAGTTACTATTACGTTATGCTTAGAGTGCCATGCTATGCTCGTAGACGTGGATCGGGTTTTGAGAGTATTCATGACAGATGTGAGATTGTTAATTAATGGTTTACTTAAGGTGGCAACTTAAACACACATCTAGGTGGATTGAGGCACCGGGTTATTCCAGGATTGCCTGTCTAGGCACCTGGGTAGACCAGGATTGCCTGTTTTCTTTTGGACCGCCACCCAGGCTCAAAGGGATCATGAGATTATTCATGCTAGAAACTTCTGTGTGCAGCCACAAGCTATTATGGGCTCTAGCATAGTTGACTATGTCATGTGAAACTCTTACAGTGGTAGACTAGCAGATGTAGGGGGTTGTAGGTGGTACGGTCTACCCATCATAACGTGCAAATGCTTCTGAAAGACTATGTTCGGTCATCCGTTTTCTCAAACACCATGTAGTGCGAGAAATCCAACGGAGGAGATCGAGTCTTGTGGGGAAAAGTGCGCAAACCTCTGCAGAGTGTACAAACTAATCATGATTAGCCGTGTCCCCGGTTATGGACATCTCGAGTCTCTGGTACTTGGGTTATCCTGTTGATCTCATCACGTTACTTTAAATTAAGTTTGTTGGGTTTAATGACGTTATTTAATTGGGATTGAGAATGCTGTCAACCATTCTCAATGTTCAATAACCACCATGATAGTTAAATAAAATTTATTCCTTTGTAGTAGGGAAAAATTGGCTTTTCGCGAAAACTATAACCATAGAGCTTTTCCACCAGCCAAATATGCATGTAGTGATATCCATTGTTCATCATTTCTCTCTATGGTGTAACTTTGCCAGTACATTCAATGTACTGACCCTTTATGGCTGCAACGTCTCATGTTGCAGGAATCTTACGACGAGTAAGTGATACGTTAGGGTTACGATTTCTACACTCAACTTTGTCGTTGGTGTTGATGGGAATCCACAACCTTGTTACTTCCGCTATTTTGGATTGAGGTAATAGTATTTACGTTACTTTTACATGTGATTTACCTCTGTTATAAATCCTCGAGTACTGTGTGTGTCAGCATACCGATCCAGGGATGACACTTAAGCACAGAGACTTGATCCATCCGGGTTGGGTCGCTACAAGATGGTATCAGAGCACATGTTGACTGTAGGACATGACCCTAGAAACTGGCAAGCCCATAGGAAAGATTTTTCTCTAAACTTTACTTTTCAAAAGATCTTTTACCTCTCTTCTCTTCTGAGCTTATTCAAATATCCCCTTTTAGTGAGACCATCCCCCCTTTTCCCTTTTGACCCCACGAAGATTCGACTGATGAGGCCACTCGAAGAAGTACAAGATATTGGATAACTAAGACCACTTCGAAATGAAGAGTATTTTCCGTGCATCTGAATAATGGAAACTACAATGGTTGAAGACCGAAGACTAGGAGATTTTGAAGGCTCTGAAGAATTCCCAGATTTGTATGACCTAGGAAGGCTACCCTTATGGAACTTGGCAGACTATGGAAGTTATCAATACCCGAGATCAAGGTGTATCGGAGAAAGACTGAAACAAGGAGCATGAGAACTCGAAGTTTTGTCAAAGAAAACCCTAAGGCAGGAGATATCAACTATGGAATGATAGCTCATGGGAATGACAAGAGCAGAAACACGGTTATCCATGATGTCATCGCACGCTGATGCTATTGTCACCATGTTGAGTTAAGGATGCATTTCTTCAGAATGGATTGGATGGTAGAAGGCTGATGGAGCATCTATCAGCACAGATGAAGTTTTAACCTTAGCCGGTGTATCACCAGGATCTGGAGTAGTACATCAAGAAGTTTAAAATGGAGCTCCAGGAAGTCGTATTAGACAAGGAAGTATTTCATGAGGAATTCAGGACCCTGAAGATGAGAGTAGCCAAGCTGGAGGAGTTACAACCTCGAGATACCGGAGATTTGTCAGGAACTGAAGGACAGTATGACCATGGTTCATGTGAAGGATGTTGAAACCAGAAGTTTGGAATGCAACTCCAGAATATTAAAGGACGTCATGAGAGACTTCGCGTCAACAGAGTTGATCTGGCAAAAGAAATTGAGAAAGACAAGCATGATCGGAAGAAGCCATTGGAGGCATGAACAAGGCTTGTAGAGTTTGGAGACGTTGAAGATTTATTGACCTTTAGAAGACCAAACCCCTGTTATATACCTACATTAGATGCAATGTTTGTGAGCTATCATTTGTTTGATGTTTTTCCCGACAGCCACAAATAAAATCTGTCTTTCCAAAACTTTTGTTTGTATTGTGTGTATCCCTCTCCCTCTCTTTTATCTTACCCCAAACCCACATGGACCCAATAGAGGATGAATGGAGATGAGCTTGTATTTTCTGGACCGATGAGTCAGTTGGAGACAGACCGATGGATTCAGAACATGGAGGATCACATGAAGAATAACCCTATAGTCGGAAAGGATATGACCCAGCATGCTCTTTAGTGCTTTGAAAGAGGTGCTGCTACTTGGTGGAGGATGTACCAAACCATGAATGGATGGCAAGGAGTAATCACTTGGAGAGAATTTAAGTTGACTCTGCCAAAGTCTTGGCTTGTGTCCCAGAAGTTGAAGCCTTATGGAAAGGATATGAAGAGACCTTGTGCATGCAAGATTTGTGGAGAAATAGGACACACCCATAAAGAACACAAGGAGGAATGCCCTAATTGTGAAGAAAGTCACCCAGTTGAAGAATGCCCGATTAGGCAGATTACTTGTTTCTTGTGTGAAGGGACTACCCACTATCCTGCTCAGTGTCACGTTTACCCCATGGTACAACGAACCATCCAACAGAAGAAAGAAGTAATGAAAGGAGCCCTCAGGGAAATTTTAGAAGAACCCGTGATGAAGGAAGATGTGGAGGACACACCTAAAGAAGACCCAAGTAAACCCTGCACTAAGTCTTGCTATTCATGTGGAGAAGAAGGACACATCTCCCAAAATTGTTTGAATGGGGATCTAGTAGAATTCCCCACATAGGAAGTAGAGTATGACCCACAGGAAATAGAAGCCCTAATTGGAATAGAAAAGTCCAGAAAGAGAAGCAGAGTGGATTCCAGGAAGGATCTGAGTCATATCACCTGTTACAGGTGCAAGCAGTCAGGGCACTACCTCAACAGTTGCCCAAAAAGGAAACCTCGATACTTGTCAGAAGTAATATGTTTTCGTTGTAATGAAGCAAGGCACTTTGCCAGAGATTGTCCCAAAGAGAAGGAGACTTGTGATAAATAGTTGAGGCTGTGAGAAGTATAGTAGTAGAAGCGAGAACATTTTCTTTTATATTAAGGTGTTGAGGTGAGACATGTAATGGAAAAGTGAGAGATTGTAAACAATTGAGAGTGAATAAAGTTAGCATCGTTGGCACTAATATGGATTTTATGAGTTGTTACTCTATGAAGAAGGATTTTGACCATTTCTGAGGATATGAGAAATATGGTCTATGGAAGATTTGTGCATTTTAAGGGTGGTAGTACCCTATAAGAACCCTTGACCCCTGGAAAAGATAAGGATACTCCACTGAGTGGATTTCAGACAAAATGAATACGAGTTTTTGTCTCGATATGTGTGATACCCCAAGAGTATGTGGGATGAAGTTGGAGACCGTCAGTTGTTTGGATGAAATGTGATCAAGGAGTCAGAAGAGAATGTTAAGTTGATTCGAGATAGACTGAAGGTAGCTCAGTCCAGGCAGAGGAGATATGCAGACTCAAAAACTCAGGAGGTAGTCTATGAAATTGGAGACAGAGCATGTCTTCGTGCGACCCCTCTGCGAGGAGTTAAACGATTTGTAGTTAAGGGAAAGTTAGCCCCGAGATTTGTAGGACCATACCGAGTTTTGAAGCGTATGAGAGAAGTGGCCTACAAGTTAGAGTTACCCGAAGGACTATCAGGAGTTCATGATGTGGTTCACGTTTCCCAGTTCAAGAAGTGCCATGAAGAGATGGCCGATATTCCCCTGTAAGGATGCTTGACCCTGGAAAGGATAATGATGTTCCATGAAGTGGAGTATGGACTCCATAAGTATAAGTTTATATCTTGGTATATGGGATAATCCATGCGGATGAAGAGATAATTACTATTGGATATAAAGGAGGTATTATGTCGGAAATATGGATCAATGGAAACTCCATGATGAGTTTGAGTAATCACGTCTTAGTCTTGTACAAATAGAAGGAAGGGAGACAATACAATTGGATGGATTTTAATTATGCTAGGACGCTGGAAGTTGGAAGTTGGAATAATGATCAGTTGCCCGATGATAAGTTCAAGGACTACAAGTGATGAGATGGGCCATAACCCACAGGCCCCAGGACCTTCCAAGAAGCAAGCACATCCTTGCTGAAGGAAGAACCCTGGAGGGAGATACGACGTTTATCGGCAGACAATTTTATAGGAGTAACGCAAAACCTGAGAGTTGTGAAGGAACGATAGATGTTTGTTTGGCTTGAAGAATCCATGGAATTATCTAAACTTAGTTCGTCGACAAGAGAAATTCTGCAATGCTTGTGAGGATGACCGAGTGTTAGAATGCGAGATTCGCTAAACCATGTACAAGGTAATGATTTGGGTGCGGGATTGATCACCATACCGACTTACTCTTATTGTTCGCCTTGCTATATGGGATGGTAAATCTGAGTGACTTGCCTATAGTAGAGAGACGACGATATTAAACCTTGTTAAACTTTAGAATGGTATAAGTATTTTTCCCTTGTACACGGCAGTTGTTGCCAACCATAGGTTATACGGTGAGATTCAACCCAGACCCATTTCCTGCAGGAGAAACCCTAAATTGTTGACCACCATGAGATATCGATAGTTGTTTAGTTTTGGCGCCAGACCCGTCAGCTAAGAAGACCCAGTCACAGAAGAACCTTACCAAGATGAAAGACAGAAGAATTGAGGAAAAGGTTGTGCCACTACCTGAAGAGCCTAGAGAAGGAATTATCCTTACGATCTGAAAAGACCGGCACTGTCAAAGAATAAGGATGGAGTATATGAGTTTTGATGGAACCGTAACCATGCTTCTAAGGGTGGTAGCACCCCAGACCCCGTGTGATGATCGATGGATTTTGAGGAGACCCCCAAACCCTAACCTATTTCTTGCTAGCCTCTCCGAATCTTGAGGACGAGATTAATTTTAAGGGCGGTAGGTTTGTAACATCCCAAAATTCTAAATTTTCGAATGTTAAAATAAATAGATTGATTGATTGATTGTTTGATTGTTGTTTGATTGATTGTCTGAAAGTGAGTGAATTCAAAACTTTTTGAAAGTTAAATGAGAGGGAATAAAAGGACTTTCCCAAACTTTCATATTTGCTTTCTGATCTCCATGAATTCAAATTATTTTCAAATACAAAACCCTTCAGCGAAGATGATATGACTTCTTCCATTTAAATTAAATGAAAGGGTATTTGAAAATAATGGAATTTCATTTGGAAATATTTCAATTCATAAACTTCATGCAGCTCAATGATTTTCATGAGAGAAGATAAAATGACTTCTTCCAATTATATGAAATATGAGTTGGGAGTTTCAAGGATCAAATTCAAAGTCCTTTTGAAATTATTTTCAATTTGGAATTATTTGAGTTTTATACAAATTATTTTTCTCCAAAAATAAAATATATGGAAATTAGGGTAACATGATTCCCTACAATAGAAAATTGGAGAAAAAAATTAATTTGAAATCATTTTGGTTTTTTTTAAATGATTTTTGTTGGGTTTTAATAGACCAGTAGCACTCTTTGAATTATCTGAATTTGTGTAAATTTTATTTGGCATTATAAAAATGACCATGTTGTTGGAAATCCTTTTCTGAAAATTTTGGTATATATTATATGCCTATATAATATTTTCTTTTAATTTGTTTTTATTATTTCTGTTATCTGGAAAATGTTTTTTTAATAAAAAAATAATACTTCCTTCCACCGACCTGGGCCGGCCCAGCTCCTGCCAGGCCAAGGCCCAGCCTAGCGCGCCAGCCTCGCTCCCGCCCCCGACCGGGACTTCTCCCGAGTCCGCCGCCGCCACGACATCGCAGCCGCCGTGACCGCCCCGGCCTCCGTGCCCCCTTCCCCACGCCACCGCCCTCCCTTGCCCCTTTAAAGGGCCACCCAGCGACCCCTGGGTCCCGTTTTCGCCGTCGCCACCACTCCTCGTAGTCGCGCCGCCGCCGCAGATCTCGCCATCGCCGGCGCTCGCATCTCCGCCGCCCTGGCCGCACCTTGCCGCCGCCGCCCTCCACCTGCCGCGCCGCTCGCCGCTCCCGACGCCGCTGCCCACGCTGGGCCGCCCCACGCCACCAGAGCACCGCCGGCGACCACGCCCGACGCCGGACTCGTCGGAGTTCATAGCTGCCACTGCCGGTTTTCGTCGAAAAGCCGAACCAGTAATAAACCACTCTGGTTTCTTTTCAAAAAAAACCCTAGACCGTTTTTCCCTATAAAACCGGTTCTGTTAGGGTTTACTTATTTAGAGAACGGTCGTCAGATTAGATCTGGAGCGAACGGTTTTTCGTTCGTTAGCGAACGTTCATTAAATAGCCTTCTCATTTTATTTTATATCTGCCAGGGACCTGTCTGTGATTTTTTTTTATAGATTAGTCCCTAATCTTAAAACAACCACATCTTTTTACTCGTTATCCCAAATTCAACGAAACCAATGCCCACGTCTTCGTTATGATCTCCTCTATCCAGTAATCCAACTCAAACATGTTTTTGAAAAGTTTAAAATTTGAATTAGATCATATTTGAATTCAAACTTTGTTTGATCATAACTTGACTTTCGTAACTCCGTTTGAGTTGATTCTTTTTGCAAATCGCAGCTCTTGACCTAAACTTTTTGATAAGGCCAAATTCATATAATTTTGGTACTGTTAGAAATCGCTTTATGTTGCAAGAGTTATTTGCTTGGTTTTGATGTTTTCCGAGTTGTCTTCTTCGATCTTTCTGATCTTTTGAGTGATTGCTTATGTGTGGTTACTATGGCTTGCTTGTGATAGATTGATCAGAGTGTGACGAGTAGAACTATCAAGATTTTGAGTGCGAATCATCTTCATCAACATTGCAGGCAAGTTCACACTTTGATCATATCCCTTTAACACCCAGTTTTATGCATTAGTTTCAACCCTCAAACATTGCATTGTTAGGAATTGATAACATGTGGGTATTGGGAATTAGTTGATTAGGTAGGAACCTATTACCTGTTTATTATCAAGCCCTTGGGAGTTACTATTACGTTATGCTTATAGTGCCATGCTATGCTCGTAGACGTGGATTGGGTTTTGAGAGTATTCATGACAGATGTGAGATTGTTAATTAATGGTTTACTTAAGGTGGCAACTTAAACACACATCTGGGTGGATTGAGGCACTGGGTTATTCCAGGATTGCCAGTCTAGGCACCTGCGTAGACCAGGATTGACTACTTTCTTTTGGACCGCCACCCAGGCTCAAAGGGATCATGAGATTATTCGTGCTAGTAACTTCCGTGTGCAGCCACAAGCTATTATGGGCTCTAGCATAGTTGACTAAGTCGTGTGAACTCTTACAGTGGTGGACTAGGAGATGTAGGGGTTGTAGGTGGTACGGTCTACCCATTGTAAGGTGCAAACGCTTCTGAAAGACTATGTCTCGGTCATCCGTTTCTCAAACACCATGTAGTGCGAGAAATCCAACGGAGGAGATCGAGTCTTGTGGGGAAAAGTGCGCAAACCTCTGCAGAGTGTACAAACTAATCATGATTAGCCGTGTCCCCGGTTATGGACATCTCGAGTCTCTGGTACTTGGATTATCCTGTTGATCTCATCACGTTACTTTAAATTAAGTTTGTTGGGTTTAATGATGTTATTTAATTGCGATTGAGAATGCTGTCAACCATTCTCAATGTTCAACAACCACCATGATAGTTAAATAAAATTTATTCCTTTGTAGTAGGGAAAAATTGGCTTTTCGCAAAAACTATAACCATAGAGCTTTTCCACCAGCCAAATATGCATGTAGTGATAGCCATTGTTCATAATTTCTCTCTATGGTGTGAATTTGCCAGTACATTCAATGTACTGACCCTTTGTGGCTGCAACGTCTCATGTTGCAGGAATCTTATGACGAGTAAGTGATACGTTAGGGTTACGATTTCTACACTCAACTTTGCCGTTGGTGTTGATGGGAATCCACAACCTTGTTACCTCTGCTATTTTGGATTGAGGTAATAGTATTTACGTTAGTTTTACATGTGATTTACCTCTGTTATAAATCCTCGAGTATTGTGTGTGTCAGCATACCGATCCAGGGATGACACTTAAGCATAGAGACTTGATCCATCCGGATCGGGTCTCTACACCTCTTCATGTAAACATTATAAAATAAGAGAGTAGGCATAAGTATTGTGATATAACATGTAATAATAGCCCATAGTGCAAGAAATATCAATATAAAAGCATGATGCAAAATGGACGTATCAACTCCCCCAAGCTTAGACCTCGCTTGTCCTCAAGCGAAAGCCGATATCGAAAAATATGTCCAAATGTTTAGAGATAGAGTTGTCGATAAAACAAAATACAGACATGAGGGCATCATGATCATCTTTAGAACAGCAACATATAATGCCATATAATTTCTTATGCTAAAGTAACAGTTCATTCACAAGATAAAGTATGAATCGGAGACTTCATAGAAAACTAACAAACTATGATCTCATTCATTGAAGCAATTTCAATTTATCATAACATCGGAAAGAGTCAATATAAGAGATTTTCAGCAAGTCCACATACTCAACTATCATTTAATCTTTCACAATTGCTAACACTCACGTAATACTTATGAGTACAAAGTTTCAATCGGCCACAGAGAAAGATATGGGCTTATAATTTCGCCTCCCAACCTTTTACCTCAAGGGTAATGTCAACAATAATACTTTATGATAACCTACATCCGAGTGGATATATATATCTGGGTCTCTCCAACACATAGTGCTTGCCAAAGGAAAAAGTGTAAAAAGGAAAGGTGATGATCACCATGACTCTTGTATAAGGGTAGAAGATAAAAGTAAAAGATAGACCCTTCGCAGAGGGAAGTAGAGGTTGTCATGCACTTTTATGGTTGGATGCACAAAATCTTAATGCAAAAGAACGTCACTTTATATTGCCGCTTGTGATAAGGACATTTATTATGTACTCCTTCGCTTTTATTTCTTCCATATCACAAGTTCATATAAAGCTTATTTTTTCCACACTAATAGATCATACATATTTAGAGAGCAATTTTTATTGCTTGCACCGATGACAACTTACTTGAAGGATCTTACTCAATCCATAGGTAGGTATGGTGGACTCTCATGGAAAACTGGTTTAAGGGATGTTTGGAAGCCCAAGTAGTATCTCTAATTTGTGCAAAGAATTTGGCTAGCATGAGAGGGAAAGACAAGCTCGACATGTTGGATGATCCATGACAATATAACTTCTATTCGGATATAAGAAAACATAACCTATTATGTTGTCTTCCTTGTCCAACATCAACCTTTTAGCGTGTCATATCTTAATGAGTGATCACAATTACAAAAGATGTCCAATATAGTATATTTATATGTGAAGCCTCTCTTTCCTTATTACTTCCTATTAATTGCAACAATGACCAAAACTATGTTTGTCAACTCACAACAACTTTTATTCATCATATTCTTTATATGTGAAGTCATTACTCTCCATAAGATCAATATATGATCTTTTTATTTCTTTTTATTCTTTCTTTTATTTAATTCCCTCAAGATCATAGCAAGATAACAAAGCCCTCAACTCAAAATTAAATATATATCTCAAGGACTCGATAACATAGATAGAGATCAAAACAAAACTCAAGACTAGATCTACTAAAATGATTGAACAAATAAAAATGATAAAGGTAAAGATGTAATGGTGATATGATACCAGGGCACCTCCCCCAAGCTTGGCAGTTGCCAAGGGGAGTGCCCATACCCATGTATTTATGTCTCTTTCTTTGGAGGTGATGATGTGATATTCTTGGCGATGATGCCCCTTAGGATGCGATTCCCTTCCTCGAGCTTATTAATTTGCTGCTTAAGATCCATTACTTGCTTGCGAAGTTTACCCGTGACAGCTAGAGCTCCATCTAGCCATGGATGTTTCCTATCCGCGGGAGAAAAAGCAACAGTCTTTTTCATATTTTCATAAGAGAGAAATCTAGCATTGGGACGAATGACCGAATTTGGTATTGCTGAGCTCTGAAGTTCCTCCAACATGAATCTTGTTTGAAAACGAGGGGTAACTTCTTGATCCTCCTCCATGGCATCCACCCTTTTTAGGTCAGGCTCCATATCTTCCTCCATTGATTGCCCGAAGTGGTCAGCTTCGCTGTATGCTCTTGGGCCCGGTGTCCTGTGAGATACCCGACTCTCCCCGGCTGACTTTTGCAAAGACATCCTGCTCTAAATCTGCTACAGAAACAGCTCAAAACAAAAACAGGGGATTTTGCCATGGTACGGTGGTCAAAACATTCAGGAGATTATATAACAAATTTTTACCGGCCAAAAGAAGTATCGTGCAAGAAAACGGAGTCCAGAGGGCACACGAGGTGGCCACAAGGACGGAGGGAGGCGCCCAGGGGGGTAGGGCACGCCCTCCACCCTTGTGGTGGCCTCGTGTCTCTTTTGCACTACTTTTAATTTTACTATCTTTTTAAATATTCCAAAACAGAGAAAAATTAACATTGGAAACATTTTGGAGTCGGTTTACTTATCGTACCACATACCTATTCCTTTTTGGAGTCTGAAACGTTCTCGAAAGTGTCCCTTATGTACTCCTCCGGTGTTACAGTATCAATTATATTTGTCTCAACATTTATGGGAGTACCTGAGATGTATTGTTTGATTGTTTGACCATTTACCACCTTTGGATTTGTGCCTTCGGCGTTGTTGATCTTTGTGGCACCGGAACGATAGACCTCCTCAATAATGTAGGGGCCTTCCCACTTAGAGAGAAGTTTTCCTGCAAAAAATCTTAAAAGGGAGTTGTATAGCAGAACATGATCACCTATATTAAACTCACGCTTTTGTACCCTTTTGTCAAGCCATCTTTTAACCTTTTATTTAAACAGCTTGGCATTCTCATAGGCTTAGGTTCTCCATTCATCAAGCGAGCTAATGTCAAATAACCTCTTCTCACCGGCAAGTTTGAAATCATAATTGAGCTATTTAATAGCCCAATATGCCTTATGTTCTAGCTCAAGAGGTAAGTGACATGCTTTTCCATAAACCATTTTATAGGGGGGCATATACCCATAGGATTCTTATAAGAAGTTCTATAAGCCCATAATGCATCATCAAGTTTCTTAGACCAATTCTTTCTAGATCTATTAACAGTCTTTTGTAAAATTAATTTAAGCTCCCTGTTGCTTAATTCTACTTGACCACTAGACTGAGGATGATAAGGAGATGCAATTCTATGATTAACATCATACGTAGAAAGAATTTTACGGAAAGCACCATCAATAAAATGTGAACCACCATCAGTCATTAAATATCTAGGGACTCCAAACCTCGAAAAATAACTTCTTTAAGCATCTTAATAGAAGTGTTATGATCAGCACTACTAGTTGGAATAGTTTCTACCCACTTAGTAATGCAATCAACAGCAACTAAGATACGTGTATACCCATTAGAGGAAGGAAAAGGTCCCATATAATCAAATCCCCAAACATCAAATGGTTCAATAACAAGTGAATAATTCATAGGAATTTCCTGACATCTACTAATATTACCAATTCTTTGGCATTCATCACAAGACAAGACAAACTTACGAGCATCCTTAAAGAGAGTGGGCCAATAGAAACCGGATTGCGATACCTTGTGTGCAGTTCTATCTCCAGCATGGTGTCCTTCGTAAGACTCAGAGTGGCACCTACGCAGGATATGTCCCTGTTCATGCTCAGGTACACAACTGAAAGGATCGATATGGTTGACTAGAGGGGGGTGAATAGGCAACTAACAATTTTTAGCTTTTCTTTAGCAATTTAAACTTTGCATCAAAGTAGGTTGTCTAGATATGCAACTAGGTGAGCAACCTATATGATGCAATACAGATAGGAACACAAGCAAGCAAGATATATGAAACAAATAAGCTTCCACAAGTAAAGGCATGAGATAACCAAGAGTGGAGACGGTGGAGACGAGGATGTGTTGCCGAAGTTCCTTCCCTTTGAGAGGAAGTACGTCTCCGTTGGAGCGGTGTGGAGGCACAATGCTCCCCAAGAAGCCACTAGGGCCACCGTAATCTCCTCACGCCCTCACACAATGCGAGATGTCGTGATTCCACTATTGGTGCCCTTGGAGGCGGCGACCGAACCTTTACAAACGAGGTTGGGGCAATCTCCACAACTCAATTGGAGGCTCCCAACGACACCACGAAGCTTCACCACAATGGACTATGGCTTCGCGGTGACCTCAACCGTCTAGGATGCTCAAACACCCAAGAGTAACAAGATCCGCAAGGGATTAGTGGGGGGAATCAAATATCTCTTGGTGGAAGTGTAGATCGGGGCCTTCTCAACCACTCCCAAGCAAATCAACAAGTTTGGTTGGCTAGGGAGTGAGATCGGGCGAAAATGGAGCTTGGAGCAATAATGGAGCTTAGTGGTGGAAGAGGTGAATCAACGGGGAAGAAGGGGACCCCTTATATAGTGTGTGGAAAAGATCCAACCGTTACCCACCAACCAACCCGCGGCCAGCGGTACTACCGCGCTGGGCCAGCGGTACTACCACAAGGCCGCGCGGTACTACCGTACTGACCCATGGTACTGCCGCAACCCCAGCACAGAACCGATAAACAGACGCACAGGAGCTGGGGGCGGTACTTCCGCACGCGCGGTACTACCGTGCCCCCCATGCGGTACTACCGCGAGGCAAAAATTCCACCCAGGGGAGAAGGGAAACCTCCATGCCTACTTCCGCAAAGAAATGGAAGTAGCAAAAACCCGACACAGTAGTACTGCCGAGGGGCGGTACTACTGCCTGAGTGCATAGCGCGGTACTACCGCTCGGTGAACGCGGTACTACCGTGGGCACCTGCGGTACTACTGCGAATGCACACGGTACTACCGTTGACCCGGGAGCAGTACTACCACAACCAACAACGGCAGCCAGACAAGGAAAGCAAGAAAACGGAGGAAGGTCCAAGGAAGAAGGAGGGGATAAGAAGGAGACATGTACATGATGATTCCACCCAAACCTTTCCAACGCGGACCCCTCTTAATAGTACGGCTTTCCTACGACTCAAATCCACCAAAAAGAAACATAGAAAAGACGCCGTCTTCGTCAGTCTTCAAGGGGCACCCAATCGTCTTGTGCCTAGCAAAGAAGTGTCTGCAATACTCATGGCACACGATTAGTCCGCAAATGCGTTGTCATCAATCACCAAAACACTTAGGGATAAATATGTCCTTACAATCTCCCCCTTTTTGGTGGATTGATGACAAAACGGGATTTGCACAAAGAAAATACTACTAAGTAAATGCAAACCCCTCCTCTCTATAATATAGACGGGCTCCCCCTAGATGTGTGCCACCTAGATGAGTGATGTGGACTGCATGGCACACGAATACTAGGAATATAGCTCCCCCTATATTATAGAGACAAGGCATATCTATCACTAGACAAGATAGTACAAACATATGTTAACTAAGATAGATAGAGTGCATATGTCTTACACCATATGTAGGATAGGTCTTGAAGGCACAAACCAAACAAAAGCAAACGAGGCAAATGAGGACCAAACGACAAAGCAAACAAACACACCAAGCATGACACAACGCAAATCCCTACACTCTCTCCCCCTTTGGCATCGAGATGCCAAAAAGGTAGAGAGGACACCTACACACACGGGGTGGCTCAGGCAGAGAAGTCGTCCCACTGCTCCTCGTGCTCCTCGTCAGACTCAGCGGTGGGGATAGTCTCCTCGAGGTCATCCTCTGAACTGGTCCACTTGTATCCCTGCTTTGACATCCAGGCAGCCTCAGGTGTGATGACGTCTTTAGACCCGCCAGACACATCCTCTCCAAAGAGCCTCATAACCTTCTTGTCACGGCGATGACTCTCCTTGTCTGCCACGTGAGCCCTGTACTGTCCCTTTGCCTGCATGCAGAAGAGAGTCTTCATCTTGTCCTTTAGCTTCTTGGCCCATGATGGCTCAGAGGAAGAAGTGGTGGACCTAGCAGCACGGTCCTCAGCAACATTCTCAGTAGCAGCAGCCTCCCCCTCACCAGTAGCCCTCCTAGCAGAAGAGGCCTCAGCATGGGTAGTGGTGTTGGACCAGTTGGGCTTGACGCGGAGGTTGATGGACTCATGGGGAATCCAGTCTGGAGCAAGGAACTCATCACCCGGGTACATCTTCTCCCAAGTGGTGGAGAGCAGCAGAAACAGGTATGGTCCATAGATAGGTACCTTGCGAGTGAACACCGCAAACCGAAGCTCACACCACATGATGTGTGAGACATCAAGTGGCTGAGTCTGAGAAGAACGTGCCTCTGCACACAAGAGCAACATGTCCACTAGATATGCATGTACCTTGTCCTTGTCGCCAATGCATGGGAACAGAGTGTTGCGGAAGATGCGATGCATGATATCCGGAAAGGAGTTTAACACCCAAGATGACTTGCCATTTGGGAGTACCTTCTCAACAAGGAAGGGCTGAAGCAGGTTCTTGTTGGCAGACTCACAGTTGGCATGGGGGCGAACGCCAACCGGGGTGTGAAGCCCGTCATCAGGAATGTGCAGCAGATCCATGAACTCTTTCCATGTAGCAGACAGCTGACGCCCATTGGTCATCCAGGTCATCCTCCGCTCCTCCCCGGGATGAAAGTATACTGAGGCAAAGAACTGACAGATGAGCTCAGGGTCATAGTCAAGGTGAAAAGAGATCACCGGCTCAATAGCAAACTGCTCCACCAAGTCCAGAGCCTCTCAAAAATAGTCATGAAACTTGTCCTTCTGCATGTGATGCATGTCTATCCACTTGACCTCCACGAATGTATTCTGCTTGCTCTTGATTACATCCAGATAGATGAGAACCTGTTGCTTGGTCCAGAACAACTTGGTGCCTCTGAGGATAGCCCAAGGATTCACATAGGGATTGATCTTCTGGCGCTCGACATACTCAGTGATAGAAATCTCGTCCATGCCCTTAGCAGGTTCCTTTTGCTTGCTGGCAGTGGTCTTGACATTGCGCTTGGGGGCATTGGAGCCCTCTGGGGCTTCATCTTGGGGGTTGCGCAGACGCTTGGAGCCAGTGTCACGACTGGGATTGGAACGGCGACAGCCACCACCTGAGACACAGAACGCAAAAACACCCACAACAGCCAAGAGAGATTAATGCAAAGATCACAACAACGCAAGTGAAACAAGCAGAAAGCACACATGATAAATGCCTAGAGAGAGATTTGATCCCTACGGTAGTACTGCCAAGTGCTGCGGAGCTAAGATAGTAGTACGGCTCTTAGACGCGGTAGTACCGTGCGAGATCACGGTAGTACCGGGTGTAGGAGCGGTAGTACGACCTTAGCGCCACGGCTGGCGCGGTAGTACCGCGACTGTAGAGCGGTAGTACCGCACAGTACGGAGTACCGCACCTGACGGGTGGTAGTACCGCACATTAGGCGCGGTAGTACCGCACCGCGTCAGATCTGAACAAGTTCAAATCTAAAAAAGCCCGCGAAACCACGGTGGTACTACGGTTGGACAAAGCTACCACAAGACAACATATCAAGTATGTTTCCTACGCATCACGACTCTCCTACATCCTACTCTTGCACAGATTTGGCCTAAAATCTCAAGAACGACAAGTTTCTCCCCAAAAACCTAGAAGCAAGAGAACAACCAAGAAAAAGAGGGATTTGGCAAAAAAAACCTTGGTCCATGGCAAGAGGAAGTGGTGGGGAACGATCCCACCGGTCGGAATCCGAGGAGAGTGGCCAGAGACGGAGATCCGGCGAGGGCCTCCGGCACCGTTCTTGAGAGAGAGACGTAGAGAGAGAGATAAACGAATGGGTATGGGGAGTTGGAACTCCCTTGCCCGAGTCATAACCCCCACGCGCCCTCGACGGCGCGGTAGTACCGTGCCCAGACACGGTAGTACCGCCCGGCGTGGTACTTCCGAAGTATCGCACCAGAGCGGTAGTATCGTGCTGTGGCGCGGTAGTACCGTGCCTCCCAAAGCAGTAGTACCGCGGCTAGACGCGGTAGTACCGTGAGCTCAAGAAGATGCATGTTTCGAGCACACGAAAAACTGGATCTTTGCACAAAACACTCCGAGCCAACACGACACCACAAGACCACGCAACACACAAAACCAGAAAGGCACACGACAAACGAACCAACCACGAGACACCACCTCTCCAAAAGAGAGGGCGGTGGCCGTAGCCACCTATGTTTGAGTCAATTGGTATGGCACCGCAAAGAATTATCCTTGGGTCCATGACCAAAACTCGTCTTTGAAGCACAAGTACCATCAAACATGGCTAATGTGAAAGACTTGATTGATTTATGCATAATGGGGGGAGGGAGAGTTCATTGAGAGAACGTCACTCCCCATATGTCCATGCTTACATCTAAATAGGACAACACATTGAGTATGGTGGGGTGTGCAAGGGTTCAAGCAACATTGCTCGAATCGATGATATTTAGCTCATGCCTTAACTCGCGAAATCTTGCTTCATCCAAGGGCTTCGTGAAGATATCTGCAAGGTTATCATGAGTGTTGATGTAGTTGAGCTCGATATCTACTTGCCTAATGTGATCCCGGATGAAGTGATACCGGATCTCAATATGCTTCATCTTGAAGTGTTGCACCGGGTTGAGAGAGATCTTGATGGCACTTTCATTGTCACACCAAAGAGGCACTTTGTCACAAGTGACATCGTAATCCTTTAAAGTTTGCCTCATCCATAAGAGTTGTGCACAACAACTACCGGCCGCCACATACTCCGCTTCGATGGACGAGAGAGACACACAACTTTGCTTTTCGGAAGACCAACTTACCAAAGAGCAACCAAGGAATTGGCACCCTCCGGAAGTGGACTTCCTATCCACTTTGTCTCCCGCCCAATCGGAATCCGAGTACCCTACAAGCATGAAGTTTGATCCTCTTGGGTACCATAAGCCAAAGTTTGGGGTATGAGCCAAATATCGAAAGATTCGTTTGACCGCCACATAGTGACTTTCCTTAGGTGCGGCTTTAAACTATGCACAAATTCCCACACTCAACATGATGTCCGGTCTAGATGCACAAAGGTAAAGCAAGGATCCAATCATGGAACGATATACCTTTTGATCCACCACTTTACCATTGGGATCTAAGTCAAGTTGGCACTTGGTGGGCATTGGAGTGGAAGCTGGCTTGACGTCACTTAGCTTGAATCTCTTGAGCATGTCTTGAGTGTATTTGGATTGATTGACGAAGGTTCCTTCTCTTCTTTGCTTCACTTCGAACCCTAGAAAGAACTTCAACTCTCCCATGGAGGACATCTCGAACTTTGAGGTCATGAGAGCGGCAAATTCCTCATTGAAAGCGTTGTTAGGAGAACCAAAGATAATATCATCAACATATAATTGGCACACAAACAACTCCCCTTTGACCTTCTTAGTAAAAAGAGTGGGGTCGATTAGCCCAACTTCAAAACCATGGTCTTGTAACAACTCGGTAAGGTGGTCATACCACGCACGTGGGGCTTGTTTAAGGCCATAGAGTGCCTTATCAACTTGATACACATGATCGGGAAAGTAGGGATCCTCAAACCCCGGGGGTTGCTTGACGTAAACCAATTCATTAATAGGACCATTAAGAAAATCACTCTTCACATCCATTTGTTGTAACTTAAAGTTGTGATGAGAAGCATATGCAATCAACATGTGAATGGATTCAATACGAGCAACAGGAGAAAAGGTTTCGACGTAGTCGATACCCTCGACTTGGGAGTAGCCTTGTGCTACCAGATGAGCCTTGTTGCAACTAATAATCCCATGGGCATCTTGCTTGTTCTTAAATATCCACTTGGTTCCTATGACATTGTGATTCCCGGTTGGTCTTGGCACCAATCTACACACTTTGTTGCGCTCGAAGTTGTTGAGTTCTTCATGCATGGCATTGAGCCAATCCAGATCTTCTAGCGCCTCATAGACCTTGTGGGGTTCCACACAAGAGACAAACGCGTGATTCTCACAATAATTTGCTAATTGTCTACGAGTGCTTACCCCCTTTCTTAAGCTTCCAAGCACATTCGTCATGAGATGATCCTTGGTGGAGAGCTTGGAAGCAACCTTGGCGGCACGACGCTCTAATTCCTCCTCAGTGGTGAGTTGAGGAGTGGTTACTTGATCATCTTGAGCGCTGTCATGAACTTGTTCTTGATCTTGAACTTGCTCGGGGGAGAGAACTTTACCTTGGGCATCACTTGGTGTGTCCACACCGTCTTGAGTATGATCTTTCCCTTGGTCTTGTTCATGAGGTTGACGGACTTCACTTTGTTCTTCGGAAGCATGTGGGCCTTGGTTTGGTGATGGCTCCACTTGAGTGGAGCATTGTCCTTCTCCTTCGGCCACAAGGGGTTCCTCAATGGGTAGGATAAAACCAACGCCCATTCTTCTTATGGCTTGAGGAGGAATTTCATCACCTACATCACAAGTGCCACTTTGCTCCACTTGGGAGCCGTTATTCTCATCAAACTCCACATTACACGTCTCCTCAATAAGTTCCGTTGATTTATTGAGGACACGGTAAGCATGAGAGTTTGTAGCATAACCAACAAATATGCCCTCATAAGCTCTAGCCTCAAATTTAGACAACTGAACACCTTTCTTGAGAATGAAACACTTACACCCGAATACCCGGAAGTACTTGAGGTTGGGCTTGTTACCGGTGAGTATCTCATATGGAGTCTTGTTGAAGCCCTTGCGGAGGTAGAGCCAATTGGATGCATGACATGCGGTGTTGATGGCTTCGGCCCAAAAGTTGTACGGAGACTTGAACTCCGCCATCATGGTCCTTGCCGCATCCATCAACGTCCGGTTCTTCCTCTCCGCAACACCGTTTTGTTGAGGGGTGTAGGGTGCGGAATATTGATGTTTGATTCCCTCATCACTAAGAAACTCATCCAAGGTGTAGTTCTTGAACTCGGTGCCGTTGTCACTTCTTATTGTCAAGATCTTTGCATTGTGTTGACGTTGAGCTTCATTTGCAAAGTCAATGACGGTTTGTTGGGTCTCGCTCTTCCTCTTGAAGAAATACACCCACGTGTACCTTGAGTAGTCATCCACAATCACCAAGCAATACTTCCTACCTCCAAGACTATCGAAGTATGGAGGCCCAAAGAGATCCATGTGAAGGAGCTCCAAAGGCCTCTTTGAATAAACGATAGTCGTGGGAGGGTGAGCCTTCTCATGTAGCTTTCCTTCGATACAGGCACTGCAAGGACGATCTTTAGCAAAACTAACATTCGTTAGTCCACGGACATGGTCCCCCTTGAGGAGACTTTGCAAAGATCTCATATTGACATGGGCTAAACGGCAATGCCAAAGCCATCCCA
This sequence comes from Triticum dicoccoides, assembly GCF_002162155.2. Lineage (NCBI taxonomy): Eukaryota > Viridiplantae > Streptophyta > Magnoliopsida > Poales > Poaceae > Triticum > Triticum dicoccoides. The sequence continues at coordinate 599,228,339 of NC_041384.1, forward strand.
CATCAACTTTAGCCATTAGGCATGTCGCGGTCTTAGTGGGTCGCTCCGAAAAGTTAATCACATAGAGACCGTTCTCGACATACCCAACAAAAGCTACTTTAAGAGTCTTGCTCCACAAGAGGGCCATGGTATCGATATCAAAGAAAGTGGCAAAGCCCATGATAGCAAGTTGACGAACGGAAAGTAAATTGTATGCAAGGGACTCAACAAGCATGACTTTCTCGATCGTGAGATCATGAGAGATGACCACTTTGCCAAGTCCCAATACCTTAGAAGATGAGGCGTCACCCCACTCGACATTGGTGGGCATAGATGGAACTTTGTGCACGTCCACCACCAAGTCCTTGCTTCCGGTCATATGATTTGTAGCTCCGCTATCGAGCAACCATGATCCACCACCGGAAGCAAACACCTACAAGAGATCAATGCTTGGTTTTAGGTACCCATTTTGTAATGGGTCCGTTGATGTTAGTAACAAGGGTCTTAGGAACCCAAATAGACCATTCAATGTACTCATGAAGAGAACCAACAAATTTGGCATAAACATGCCCATCACTAGCACGACATAACACATAAGAAAGGTTAAAATCAGCAGCTTTGTTGAGAGGGGTGACATTGCCCTTCTTGACATTGTTCTTCTCCTTCTCCTCGGGGACACTCTCTCCCTCCCTCACAAAGGTTTGCATGAGGGGAGGAGGTAGTTTGGTCTTGTCATTCTTCTTCTTGTTCTTGGAGTCGGGCACGTACCCAACCCCTTCCTTGGCCACACCTCCCTTTTGGTTGATCAAGAGATCGTTGAGGTTCTTGTTGCCTTGTATGCAAGTCGCAAGACCTCTCTCAAGTTGCTCCTTCAACTTAGCATTTTCCTCAACAAGATGTATATGCTCCCAACACGGGTTAGTAGCATTTGCATTATCAATTAGAACCATATGAGGAAAAGTTGCTTTCTCCTTAGTTAGCTTCACTTGGAGTTGATCATGAGACTCCTTGAGACTAGCGTGAATACCCTTCAAGGCCTTGTGGGCCTTGTCAAGTATATCAAACTCCTCTTTGAGTCTAGCAAGATCAACCCCGAGTTTGGCCTTCTCGGAATTTAGCACACGAGAAACAATGAGGACATGATCATAATCTTTCTTTAACTTAGCATGATCAACTTTGTGTGACTCCTCAAGAGCCAAACGAAGACCACGCTCTTCCTCAAGAGCATTGGAAAGATCCGAAATCTCATCGGCATAGTCACGACTATGCCCTTCCATCTTAGAGATGGTGTCTTCGTGAGCCTTGATCATGTCATTGGCTTCACCAAGTTGTTCCAAGAGAGCAACAAAGTGCTTCTTGGATTTTCCCTTGAGTTTGCCCATAAAGGCCTCAAACTCGTCAGCCTCCACATTAGCTCCCTCAAGTTCATTAATGCTATCCGTCGGGGAAGGATGATTAATGATGGTAGTTTTGATGTTGAAGGTTACCTTGTTGGTGGCTTTAGCCATGAGGCACTTGGCGGTGATGCTCTCGTTGGGTGAGTCGAAGAGAGACACCCGTGACATTGTTGCAATGGCAAGGAGGCCATGGCAACTGACTCACCATCTTCATCATCATCATCATCCTCATTGTAATCTTCTTGCACAACCAAAGCCTTGGGAGGAGTCTTCTTGGTGAAGTTGTTCTTGTTGGGGAACAACTTGGCCTTGTCCTTTCGGATGAGCTTGCCACCATTGTCTTCCCTCTTCTCATACGGGCATTCTGCAATGAAATGACTCACGTTGCCGCAATTGTATCAAGTCCTTACACGTTGCTTTCCCCTTGTGCCACTCGAGTTGCTTTTGCTAAAGTTTGGCCTCGAGTTTTTCTTGCTCCAAAATTGCCTTGAAGCAAGTGCCATGTGTTCATGATATGCATACTTCGTATCTTCGGGGTTTCTCTCCTCTTCTTCCTCTTCTTATTCTTCCACGGTGAGCTTGGCCTTCAATGCAAGGTTAGGCTTCTTTGCCCATTGAGAATGGAGCACTGCATTGTCGGCGGTCTTGTCCAAAATGTTCATGGCCACAAACTCATCCAACACTTTGCTTGAGGTCAAAGTGTGGAAGTCCGGTCTTTGACGAATGACGGAGGACATGGCCTTGTGATAGGGCATCATTGCCTTGAGGAATTTGCGCTTGATCCAATTGTCATCCGTGTCCTTGCTCCCGTGATCTCGTAGTGAGACCGTGAGTTTGGTCACTCTCTGATAAATCTCACGAGGTTCTTCATCTTCTTTCATTGCAAACTCATCGGCCTCATCTTGTACCACTTCATAATTGGAGTGTTGAATGCTTGCGCTTCCCCGGTAGAGAGAGACAACACAATGCCATGCATCTTTGGCCAAGGCGAAGGGACGAAGATGAGGTAGATCTTCGGGTGGAATTGCATCTTGAATGATGAAGAGAGCATTCTCATTGAATTGATTATCTGCGGCTTCTCGAGGAGTGAAGTTGCTTGGATCATGCGGATAAAAACCTTCTTCAATGATTCTCCAAAGGTTAGTGTTCATATGATTTAAATGATTCTCCAAACGAAGGAACTGCGGTAACACATCCTCGTCTTCACCGGATCCACTCTTGGTTATTGAAAGATCGTCGATGTCGCCTAGAGGGGGGGTGAATAGGTGTTTTAAAATAATTACGGTTTAGGCTTTAACAAATGCGGAATAAACCTAGCGGTTAATTTGTCAAGCACAAAACCTAAAACAACTAGGCTCACCTATGTGCACCATAAACGAGTGGTGGTTCCACATGGGCAAAGATGCCGGTGCCATTCTTACCACTAGAAGAAGGAGCCTTTTCACTACTAGCTTCCCCCTTGTAGGGGATAGCATCTGTCACCTTGTTGGTGGGATCACCCACTTTCAACGGTGCGGTGGATAGTTTAAGCCCCTCAAGAAATTTAGTAAACATGCTCTCAACTTCGGTCGTCATGGAGGTTTTCAATGTCTCCAAGGTCACATTGAACTCCTCACGAGAGACAGAGGTTCCCCCATCGCCCGTAGACGAGATAGGATTCACACCGGAGTGTTCCTCCACACCGTCTACGGTATCAACCATACTCTTTGGACGGTAAAGTCCTTAATAAAGAGACGAGGCTCTGATACCAATTGAAAGGATCGATATGCTTGACTAGATGGGGGGTGAATAGGCAACTAACAATTTTTAGCTTTTCTTTAGCAATTTAAACTTTGCAACAAAGTAGGTTGTCTAGATATGCAACTAGGTGAGCAACCTATATGATGCAATACGGATAGGAACACAAGCAAGCAAGATATATGAAACAAATAAGCTTCCACAAGTAAAGGCACGAGATAACCAAGAGTGGAGACGGTGGAGACGAGGATGTGTTGCCGAAGTTCCTTCCCTTTGAGAGGAAGTACGTCTCCATTGGAGCGGTGTGGAGGCACAATGCTCCCCAAGAAGCCACTAGGGCCACCGTAATCTCCTCACGCCCTCACACAATGTGAGATGCCGTGATTCCACTATTGGTGCCCTTGGAGGCGGCGACCGAACCTTTACAAACGAGGTTGGAGCAATCTCCAAAACTCAATTGGAGGCTCCCAACGACACCATGAAGCTTCACCACAATGGACTATGGCTTCGCGGTGACCTCAACCGTCTAGGATGCTCAAACACCCAAGAGTAACAAGATCCGCAAGGGATTAGTGGGGGGGAATCAAATATCTCTTGGTGGAAGTGTAGATCGGGGCCTTCTCAACCACTCCCGAGCAAATCAACAAGTTTGGTTGGCTAGGGAGTGAGATCGGGCGAAAATGGAGCTTGGAGCAATAATGGAGCTTAGTGGTGGAAGAGGTGAGTCAACGGGGAAGAAGGGGACCCCTTATATAGTGTGTGGAAAAGATCCAACCGTTACCCACCAACCAGCCCGCGGCCAGCGGTACTACCGCGCCGGGCCAGCGGTACTACCGCGCCGGGCCAGCGGTACTACCGCAAGGCCGCGCGGTACTACCATACCGACCCACGGTACTACCGCAACCCCAGCACAGAACCGATAAACAGACACACAGGAGCTGGGGGAGGTACTTCCGCATGCGCGGTACTACCGCGCCCCCCATGCGGTACTACCACGAGGCAAAAATCCCACCCAGGGGAGAAGGGAAACTTCCATGCCTACTTCCGCAAAGAAACAGAAGTAGCAAAAACCCAACACAGTAGTACTGCCGAGGGGCGGTACTACTGCCTGACTGCATAGCGCGGTACTACCGCTCGGCGAACACGGTACTACCATGGGCACCTGCGGTACTACCGCGAATGCACACGGTACTACCGTTGACCCGGGAGCAGTACTACCGCAACCAACAACGGCAGCTAGACAAGGAAAGCAAGAAAACAGAGGAAGCTCCAAGGAAGAAGGAGGGGATAAGAAGGAGACATGTACGTGATGATTCCACCCAAACCTTTCCAACGCGGACCCCCTCTTAATAGTACGTCTTTCCTATGACTCAAATCCACCAAAAAGAAACGTAGAAAAGACACCATCTTCGTCAGTCTTCGAGGGGCACCCAATCGTCTTGTGCCTAGCAAAGAAGTGTCTGCAATACTCATGGCACACGATTAGTCCGCAAATGCGTTGTCATCAATCACCACAACACTTAGGGATAAATATGTCCTTACGACAACGTCTAATAACACCACTACTCCTTTATAAAGATGTGGGTCATCCTAGAAGTAATGTCTTAAATCATAGAAAAACTTTTTCTTTTGCTGGTATGTGAAACTAGGTGGTATAAATTTGGCAACAATGTAATTATCATAATTAGCATACTATGGAGTATTACGAGAAGCATTTATGACAGCTAATTTTTCATCAGGAAAGCTATCATCAATAGGTAGTGGGTCATCAAGAACATTTTCTAACCTAGACAAGTTGTTTGCAACGGGGTTCTCACCTCCCTTTCTATGAATAATATGCAAATCAAATTCTTGTAGGAAGAGAACCCATCTAATAAGTCTAGGTTTAGCATCTTCCTTTTCCATAAGATATTTAATAGCAGCATGATCAATGTGAACAGTTACTTTGAAATCAACAATATAAGGTCTGAACTTATCACATGCAAATACAACTGCTAAAAGTTCCTTTTCAGTGGTAGCATAATTTATCTGGGCACTGACTAGAGTTTTACTAGCATACTGAATAACATTTAATTTCTTATCAACTATTTGTCCTAGAACAACACCAACATCATAATCACTAGCATCACACATTATTTCAAAGGGTAAATTCCAATCAGGTGGCTGAACAATAGGTGCAGAAATCAAGGCTTTCTTAAGTATTTCGAATGCTTCCACGCAATCCTCATCAAAAACAAAAGGAACATCTTTTTGCAAGAGATTAGTGAGAGGCCTAGAAATTTTAGAGAAGTCTTTAATAAACCTCCTATAGAAACCAGCATTACCAACGAAACTTCTCATACCTTTGATATCTTTAGGACACGTCATCTTTTCAATAGCATCTACTTTAGCTTTATCAACTTCAGTACCTCTTTCAGAAATTTTATGCCCTAAGACAATACCTTCATTAACCATAAAGTGGCACTTCTCCCAATTCAAGACAAGATTAGTTTCTTCACATCTCTGCAAAACTCGGTCAAGGTTGCTTAAGTATCATCAAAAGAAGTTTCGTAAACGGAGAAATCATCAATGAAAACCTCAACAATCTTTTCACATAATTCAGAGAATATAGCAGTCATACATCTTTGAAAGGTAGCAGGTGCATTGCACAAACCAAAAGGCATACGCCTATAAGCAAAGGTACCGAAAGGGCAAGTAAAAGTGGTTTTCTCTTGATCATCTTTTGACACATGTATTTGAGAGAAACCAGAATAACCATCTACAAAGCAAAAATGTGTATGTTTGGATAATCTTTCTAGCATTTGATCAATAAAAGGTAGAGGGTAATGATATTTTGTAGTAGCTTTATTTAATTTGTGTAAATCAATTACCATTCTATAACCTGTAGCAATTCTTTGTGGAATCAATTCATTCTTATCATTAGGAACAACAGTAATACCACCCTTCTTAGGGACACAATGAACATGACTTACCCATTAACTATCAGCAATAGGATAAATTATACCTGCCTCCAGAAGCTTTAGTATTTCATTTCTTACCACTTACTTCATCTTAGGATTTAACCCTCGTTGATGATCAATAACTGGTTTAGCATCTTACTCCAATTTAATTTTGTGCTGACATAGAGTGGGACTAATGCCCTTAAGATCATCGAGAGTATATCCAATAGTGACACGGTGATTCTTCAGAGTTTTCAATAATTTCTTTTCTTCATGCTCTAAAAGGTTAGCACTAATAATAATAGGATATATCTTCTTTTCATCAAGATAAGCATATTTCAGAGTATCAGGTAATTGTTTAAGTTCAAACACGGGATCACCGTTAGGTGGAGGAGGATCTCCAAGGATTTCAACGGGCAAATTGTGTTTCAAAATAGGTCCTTGGTTAAAGAATACTTCATCTATTTCCCTCCTTTCATTCATAAACATATCATTTTCATGGTCTAGCAAATATTGTTCTAAAGGATATGTAGGTGGCATGGCAATAGAAGCAAGACCAATAATTTTATCCTTACTGGGCAATTCTTTATCATGGGGTTTTCTACCAAATTTAGAGAAATTGAAATCATGAGACATATCCCCTAAAGCAACAGTAACAATATCTTTCTCGTAGTCTACCTTAGCATTAACAATATTCAAGAATGCTCTACCGAATATAATGGGACAAAAATTATCTTGTGGGGAAGCAAGAACAAGAAAGTCAGTAGGATATTTTATCTTCCCACAGAAGACTTCAACATCTCTAACAATCAAAATTGGTGATATAGTATCTCTATTAGCAAGCTTAATAGTAACATCAATATCTTCTATCTCAGCAGGTGCAATATCATTCATAATTTCTTTATATAAGGTATAAGGAATTGCACTCACACTAGCATGCACATCACATAAGCCATGATAACAATGATCTCCTATATTAACAGAAACAATAGGCATGCCAACAACATGTCTATGTTTATCTTTCATATCGGTTTGGCAATTCTAGCAGCTTCATCACACAAATAAATAACATGCCCATCAATATTATCAACCAAGAGATCTTTAACCATAGCAATACTAGGTTCAACTTTAATTTTCTCAGAGGGTTTGGGTGTTCTAATGTAAGTTTTGTTGACCACAATGTCGGTCCGGATTAGTTCCATACAAATCATGCAAGTTAGAGTCCAAAACATGGTAAAAAGTGTTTGGAAAAGTAGATACGATGGAGACGTATCACTCTAATATTGCTTTTGTTAACCACAGTTGAAGCTTTAGCATGATCCTTTATTCTAACAGGGAAAGGTGGTTTCTCAATATAAGCAGTAGGAACAATAGGATCAACATTATAAGTAATAGTCTCTTCTTCAACTTAAATAGGTTCTAATACTTTAACTTCAATGGGAGGTTGATATTTAAACCACTTATCCTTAGGGAGATCAACATGAGTAGCAAAAGATTCACAGAAAGAAGCTACTATCTCAGAGTCAACTCCATATTTAGTGCTAAAATCATGAAAAGCATCAGTAACCATAAAAGATTTAACACAATCAAACTTAAGGTTTATACTTTACTCCTTACCTTCGTCGAGTTCCCAATCTTCAGAGTTGCGTTTAATTCTTTCCAATAAATCCCATTTTAATTCAACATCCATCTTCATGTAGGAACCAGTACAAGAAGTATCGAGCATGGATTGATCATTATGAGAAAGCCGAGCATAAATTTTTTGAATAATAATTTCTATTGAGAGCTCATGATTGGTGCATGAATATAGCATTAACTTAACCCTCCCCCAAGCTTGAGCGATACTTTCTCCTTCACGAGGCCAAAAATTATATATATAATTCTGATCACGATGAACCGGATGCATAGGATAAAACTTCTAATGAAATTCCAATTTCAATTGGTTGTAGTTCCATGATCCAATATCATCCAATAGCCTATACCATTTCAATGCCTTTCCCTTCAAAGATAAAGGGAAGAACTTCTTCTTGACAACATCCTCGAGTATACCTGCAAGCTTAAATAATCCACAAACTTCATCCACATAGATTAGGTGCATATCAGGATGTAATGTTCCATCTCCTACATAAGGATTAGCTAGCAGTTTCTCTATCATACCCAAAGGAATTTCATAATAAATATTTTCAGTAGGTGAAGTAAGTTGAGGAGCAACTCTTTGCTCTTCCGGTCGAGATGGAGATACCCCGAACAAGCCCCTCAAAGGATTATTTTCCATAGTAACAAGAGACAGTAAATTTCAGCACAATATAAATGTTTCCTTACCAAATTCCACATACCAAAGGCGCTTCACTCCCCGGCAACGGCGCCAAAAAAGAGTCTTGATGACCCACAAGTATAGGGGATCTATCTAGTCCTTTCGATAAGTAAGAGTGTTGAACCCAACGAGGAGCAGAAGGGAACGACAAGTAATTTTCAGCAAGGTATTCTTTGCAAGCACTGAAATTATCAGTAACAGATTGTTTTATGATAAGGCAAATCATAACTGGTAACAAGTAAATAAAGTAAATAAGGTCAAGCAAGGTGGCCCAATCCTTTTTGTAGCAAAGGACAAGCCTGGACGAACTCTTATATAATGCAAAGTTCTCCCGAGGACACATGGGAATTACTATCAAGCTAGTTTTCATCATGCTCATATGATTTGCATTCGTTACTTTCATAATTTAATATGTGGGTGGACCAGTGCTTGGGTGCTGCCCTTCCTTGGGCAAGCCTCCCACTTATGATTAACCCCTCTCGCAAGCATCCGCAACTACGAAAGAAGAATTAAGGTAAACCTAACCACAGCATGAAACATATGGATCCAAATCAGCCCCTTACGAAGTAACGCATAAATTAGGGTTTAAGCTTTTGTCACTGTAGCAACCCATCATCTACTTATTATTTCCAAATGCCTTCCCCTAGGCCCAAATAATGGTGAAGTGTCATGTAGTCGACGTTCACATAACACCACTAGAGGAGAGACAACATACATCTCAATAAAATATCGAACGAATACCAAATATACATGATTACTTATAACAAGACTTTTCCCATGTCCTTAGGAACAAACGTAACTACTCACAAAATATATTTATGATCAAGATCAGAGGAGTATTAATTATCATTAAGGATCTGAAAAATATAATCTTCCACTAGATAAACCAACTAGCATCAACTACAAGGAGTAATCAACACTACTAGCAACCCACAGGTACCAATCTGAGGTTTTGGGACCAAGATCGAATACAAGAGATGAACTAGGGTTTGAGAGGAGATGGTGCTGGTGAAAATGCTGATGGAGATTGACCCCCTCTCAATGAGAGGATCGTTGGTGATGATGATGGCTTCGATTTCCCCCTCCCGAAGGGATGTTTCCCTGGTAGAATAGCTCCGCCGGAGCCCTAGATTGGTTCTGCCCAGGTTTCGCCTCGAGACAGCAGCGCTTCGTCCCGAAAGATTCCTTCTGATTTTTTTTCCAGGTCAAAACACACCATATAGCAGAAGATGGGCACCGGAGGCCTGCCAGGGGGGCCACAAGTATGGGGAGCGCGCCCTCCACCCTTGTGACTGGCGGGTGTCCCCCTCTGGTACTTTCTTCGCCCAATATTTTTATATATTCCAAAAACATGCTCCGTGAAGTTTCACGACTTTTGGAGTTGTGCAGAATAGGTCTCTAATATTTGCTCCTTTTCTAGTCCAGAATTCCAGCTGCCGACATTCTCCATCTTCATGTAAACCTTATAAAATAAGTATTGTGATATAACGTGTAATAATAGCCCATAATGCAATAAATATCAATACAAAAGCATGATGCAAAATGAATGTATCAGACGGTACCTATGGATACAGCTAGCTGTGGAATGTGAAAGAATGGTGGAAAAAGGAATACACTTTACTTTCTGTTTGGGAACCACCTATGATATACTATTGATACGTCTCCAAGGTATCTATAATTTATGAAGTATTCATGCTATTTTATTATTATTCTTGGATGTTTTACAATCATTTTATAGCAACTTCATATCATTTTTTGGGACTAACCTATTGACCCAGTGCCTAGTGCCAGTTGTTGTTTTTTGCTTGTTTTTTACATCACAGGAAATCAATATCAAACGGAGTCCAAACACCGCGAAACTTTTTGTGGATTTTTTATGGACCAGAAGACCACCAGTGGGCCAGAGAAGCACCTGGGGGGTGCCCCGAGGGGGGCACAACCCACCAGGGCGTGCATAGGGGTCCAGGTGCACCCAGGTGGGTTGTGCCCACCTCGGTGGCCTACCGCACTCCCTCTTTGCCCTATAAATTCTCAAATATTCAAAAAAACCTCAGGATTAACCTAGATCAGAAGTTCCAATGCCGCAAGGTTGTATAGCCACCGAAAACCAATCTAGACCCCGTTCTGGCACCCTGCCGGAGGGGGGAATCATCTCCGGTGGCCATCTTCATCATCCCAACGTCCACCACGATGGGGAGGGAGTAGTCCACCCTTGGGGCTGAGGGTTTGTACCAGTAGCTATGTGTTTAATCTCTCTCTCTCTCTCTCTCTCGTGTTCTTGAGATGCCATGATCTTGATGTATCGCAGGCTTTGTTAATATAGTCAGATCATATGGTGTTTTCCCCTTTCTATCTTGTGATGAATTGAGTTTTCCCTTTGAGATTTCGTTTTATCAAATTGAATACTTTTATGGATTTGAGAGCACTTGATATATGTCTTGCAAATGAAAACTCGTGGTGACAATGGGGTATTATTTTGATTCACTTGATATATGTTTTGGCATTCAACTCGCAGATTCCCACGGTGACATTGGGGTAATCTATGCATAGGGGTTGATGCACGTTCTCGTCTTTTGTTTCTCCGGTAGAAATCTTGGGCCACTCTTTGAGGTTCTATGTGTTGCATTGACTATTATGAATCTGAATTTGCTTTGGTGTTATTTGAGTACGAACTCTTGGTTAGATCGATCAAAAAGAATAGCTTCGTGTTATTTTAGTCTGAACTCTAGGATAGATTGATTGGAAAGAATAGCTTTGAGGTGGTTTCGTACCCTACAAACAATTCCGTCTTATGTTCTTTGCTAGATAGGAACTTTGGAGTGATTCTTCGTTGCACGTTGAGGGATGGTTATATGATCCAATTATTTTAGCATTGTTGAGAGGTTGCACTAGTGAAAGTACGGACCCTAGGCCTCATTTTCAAGCATTGCAATACCGTTTTGTGGCCGTTTACTATTTGCTACCTTGCTGTTTTTTATTCAGATTATAAAAATATATTTCTACCATCAATATTACACCTTTATCACCATCTCTTCGCCGAACTAGTGCACCTATACAATTTGCCATTGTATTGGGTGTGTTGGGGACACAAGAGATTTCTTGTATTTGATTGCAGGGTTGTTTAAGAGATACCATCTTCATCGTATGCCTCCCGTGGATTGATAAACCTTAGGTCATCCACTTGAGGAAAAATTGCTAATATCCTACAAAACTCTGCGCTTGGAGGCCCAACATGTGTCTACAAGAATAAATTTGCGTAGTAGACATCAACTATATAGCATGGAAAGTGTTGGGAATTACTCGGTCATTTTCGTTCATGGGAAAAGTATGCCTCTCAAAAAATTTATCTCTCAATTTAAGCTTTGAGCTCTGGCACCTCTACAAATCCCTACTTCCCTCTGCGAAGGGCTTTTCTATTTACTTTATGCAATTTTTATTTTTATTTGAGTCTCCATCTTCTCTTATAAAGCACCAACTAGGGAGCACTATGATCATACTTGAGCATTGGATGTAGCTAATATGCGAGTGTGTTTCGTGAATGGATAAATGATTGAGCATGATGAGCTAGGGCTAACTTTTTGTAGTGTTGATATTTTGAAAGACATAGTTTCTTGTTGATATGCTTGAGTATTAAAATCTTCATGTCAAAACTAGACTTGCTTTGAACCATATAAAAGTCCAAATGTCCATGCTACAAAACAAAAGAATATGTGATGAACATGTTAGGCAGCATTCCACATTAAAAGTTCTATTTTTATCATTTACCTACTCGAGTACGAGCAGGAATTAAGCTTGGGGATGCTGATACGTCTCCAACGTATCTATAATTTTTGATTGTTCCATGCTATTATATTATCATTCTTGTATGTTTTACAATCATTTTATAGCACCTTTAAATCATTTTTGGGACTAACCTATTGACATAGTGTCTAGTGCTAGTTGTTGTTTTTGCTTGTTTTTTACGTCGTAGAAAATCAATACCAAACGGAGTCCAAATGCAGCAAAACTTTTTGGAGAATTTTTCTAGACCAAAAGACACCAGATGGGCCAAAGAAGTACCAGAGGGGGTTCCGAGGGGAGCACAACCCACTAGGGCACGCCCGGGGCCCCAGGCGAGCCCATGTGGGTTGTGCCCACCTCGGTGGCCTCCCACACTATCTCTTCGCCCTATAAATACCCAAATACTCCAGAAACCCTAGGGGAGTCGACAAAACACAATTCTAGCCGCCACAAGTTCCAGAACCATGAGATCCAATCTAGACATGATCATAGAGGGGTTCATCATCCTCATTGGTGCCTCTCTGATGATGCGTGAGTAGTTCATCATAGACCTACGGGTCCGTAGTCAGTAGCTAGATGCTTCCTCTCTCTCTTTTGATTCTCAATACAATGGTCTCTTGGAGATCTATTTGATGTAACTCTTTTTTGCGGTGTGTTTGTTGGGATTCGATGAACTTTGAGTTTATGTTCAGATCTGTATCCATGAAAGTTATTTGAGTTTTGATCTCTTATATGTATGATTATTTATAGCCTCGTATCTCTTCTTCAAATCTTTGGTTTAGTTAGGCCGACTAGATCTATTTTCTTGCCATGGGAAGAGGTGCTTTGTGATGAGTTCGATCGTTTGGTGTTCTTTTCCAGTGACAGAAGGGGCAGCAAGACACGCATGTATCGTTGCTATTAAGGATTCAAGATGGGGGCTATTCCTACACGAATAGATCTCATCTACGTCATGGCATCATTCTTATTGCATTACTCCATTTCTCCATGAACTTAATACACTAGATGCATGCTGGATAGCGGTCGATGTGTGGAGTAATAGTAGTAGATGCAGGCATGAGTCGGTCTAATAATCTTGGACGTGATGCCTATATATTGATCATTGCCTGGATAGCATCATAACTATTCGATTTTCTATCAATTGCCCAATAGTAATTTGTTTAATCACCGTGCGCTATTTCTTGAGAGAAGCCACTAGTGAAATCTATGACCCTCGGGTCTATTCTTTATCATATTTGCTTCCCGATTTATTCTTTGCCTTGAGATCTATTTTTATTTGCTTTTATTTTCAGATCTATTATTCCAAAAACCCAAAAATACTTTGATGCACTTTTTATTTGCATGTTTTATTTCGCGTTTATTCGAGATCTATTTATCCAATCTATCACAAAATTTATCTCGTCAAAAATTTCTGGCGCCGTTACCCGAAAAGGGATTGACAACCCCTTATAACCATCTAGTTGCAAGTACTTGTTCTTTGTGTGCTGGTACTGTTTACATAGTGTTGCTTGGTTCTCCTACTGGATTAATACCTTGGTTTCATAGCTGAGGGAAATACCTGCCGTAGTTGTGCTGCATCATCCCTTCCTCTTTGGGGAAATACCGACGTAGTTCAAGCGACATCAAGGATCACCTTGAGGTGTTTGGTGCATAGTTTAAAAACTCAGCCCGACACGCCGGCTCGACCTGAAAAAACTAGAACCAGCAGGATATATGGTCCAAACATGTCTATACTATTGATCCTATTGATATTCTTAACATCAAGCTTAAAAGGATTAAGAAAGTCTTCAAAAGGTGGGGGCCAATGTGTTTGGCCATCACAAAATTAAAAAGAATTTTCTTAAATTAGAACTCGAAGAGCTGGAGATCTTGAAAGAATCATGTGATCTTAATGGGGATGCCTTTCTTCAGAAATTGATATTCTCATTCAGCTTAATGGGACATACATTGCAGAGGAGCTTTATTGGCACCAGAAATCCCATGAGCATTGGCTTCTTAAAGGGGACAACAATACTGACTTTTTCCTTAATGCGGCCAATTGTAGGAAAAGAAAAAGATACCATTCACTCCCTAGAAGGTGGTCCTCTCCTTATTGAAGGGACAAAAAATCTCGTGGTCGTGCGATTGAATTTTATTAGTACTTTTTTGGACCCGCCCTGGTAATCGCTTTCAAATTGATCTGAACCTATGGTCTGCTGAAAAAAGTTCTTTCTCCTGCTAACAATGAGGATCTGACGAGGCCTTTCACTATCTAGGAGGTGAAACCTGCCTTATTTTCCATGGGCCCTAAAAGAACCCCCATGCCTAATAGTATTCCAGTTGAATTACCGGCATTGCTGGGATGTTGTGTGTTCTGACCTCCTTAGGTTATTTGAGTAGTTTTATGATGGAAAACTTGGTGTCGAACATTTGAACTATGGCATCATTACCGTCCTGCCTAAGTCGTCTTAGCTAACAAAATTCAACAATATAGGCCGATTTGATTGATGTGTTGCCCTTACAAACTCATCACTAAGGTTACGGATATTAGGGTGGACCTTTATGCCTCTAAATTGTTCATCATTCAGCATAATGCTTTCATTAAGGACAGGAACATAAGGCATGGAATTTTGTCTCTCCATGACATCAAGCACAATACCCACGTTAAGAACACATGGTGGCGTAGTTCTGAAGCTGGATTTTGAGAAAGCACATGACAAGTTAAACTGGGACTTCTTTTTAGCTTGTCATAAGGTAAGGGGTTTTAATGACAAGTGGTGTAGCTGGGTGTCCTAGATCGCCCACAATGGTACTATTAGTGTGAAGATTAATGATGAGATGGGTCCTTACATTCAAGGTGCCAAGGGTGTCAGGCAGGTCACCCTCGTCCCCTTCTTATTCAATATGGCAGCTGAGAGCCTTACTATGATGTTCTTTATGCCCAAAAGATGGTCTTATTCAGGCTTGGCTGACGATCAGATAGATGGGGTGTGGCTATTTTACAATACGTCGACAATATATAGTACTTTGCGGCATGCATGATGCTAATAAAGTAGTGGATCTTAAACTCCTATTGTACCTTTTCGGGCTTATGTCTGGTCTAAAGTCAATTGCTTTGAAAGTGAGACCTTCAATATTGGGGCAATAATGATATTGAAAAATTCTATGCTGAGTTGTTTAACTATCAAGTTGGGGTTCTTCCCGTACGATACTTAGGGGTTCCTATCATGTTCTCTATGCTCAAAACTATCGGCTGGGATTTCTTAGATGCCAAATTAATTAAATGTCTTGATGCTCGGATTGGTTTCTCAGCCTCCTCTATTGCTCGACTAGTTCTGCTCAATTCTAGTCTTGATAGCATCCCTTCCTTTTTTATGTCTGTGTTCCTTATCAATAAAACTTTTATCGAGAAAATGAACGTCCATCGTAGAAATTTTTTTGTGGAGGAAGTGTAAGAAAAAATATGTGCTTATCAGATGGTTAAATGGGCTAGAATTTGTCATTCGAAACCTGTTGGTGGTTTGGGGGTTAAAGCTTCGCTAAAGCAAAACATTAGCCTCCTGGGTAAGTGGTGATGGAAATTGGAGATTAGAGATGACCTATGGCAGCAAATTGTGCGCGCCAGATACTTTAGACGGCATACTGTCACCATCGTTCAACTTCGTAGTTCCGACTCCCCCTGTCGGAAGGCTATTAAGAAAGTTAAAGAGGTTTACCTGACTGACAGGAAAAAAATTATCAACAGTGGGAACCTGGTAAGGATTTGATTTGATCCTTGGGCTTCAGACAATCCTCTAAAGTCTCGCTCCCCTGAGTTGTCCGATGTGTGCCAGAGTTCGATGTTTGCCAGAAACAGAATTGTACCTTGACCGAGTTTATCACAACAGACTTTGAGTTGCCTTTCTGATGTAGGCTATTTGGGGACTTATTACCCAATGGCAGGAGAATGTGTAAAATTCCAGGTTTTTTGTGAGGGGTGAGGCGCCTGATTCTATTGCTTGGTCATTAACTGGCAATGGAATTTTCTCCACTAAGTCTGATTATGAGTGGCTTGAGAAAGATCTTGCTAGGCCTAACTACAAGTGGGTGTGGAAAGCTAGCTAGTATCCCCTTAAAAATCAAAAATTCCTACACGAGACAATTTTCAGAAATGTAATGGGTGTGGTAATCCCTCCTGTTCATTTTGTGCCAATGTGGAGTCTGTTGACCATTTAGTTTCTGACTATTCTTTCGCTCGTTTTGTTTGAGGGGTCTTTGGTCTTACGTTGGGGGTTACTTGTAGCCCTAGATATCTGTGGCAATATCGGTCGTGGCTATATTGCTACTTACCTGTTGGCTAGAAGTTTTGTATGATGATTATTGCTGCTATTTTCTGGGCAATTTGATGTAAGTCCAATAAAGTTACCTTCGAGGAACATGCTGTTCTCACTCTGCTGGAAGCTATTTTCAGCTTGTTCCTTCATGATTTACTGGACAGGTCTGCCGAAGTTGGAGGACATAGCCGCATTCCAAGTTGGGGTTCAGAGAGTGATACAGGTGGCTTCGTCCTTGGCGGATCGCTCGGCTTCTGGGGTAGGCTCATGATTGTTGAGGTGTCTGGAATGCGGCACGGGTGATGTTGTCACACCTTGCTTTATGTTTCCTTGTTGCTCACATTTTGGTTTAGGTTCCTCATAGAGGTTTCATGCCTGCTAAGGTGATTCTGTATGGTCTTCTGCTTCCTGAGACCACTTGATTCTTCTAGTACAGTAAATACTGAGTGGTTTTAGTAGGTTTTTGCCCTGTAATAGATGTCTCGTTTGGCGAACATCCATGTCGGGTTTCCTACTAATGCTCCAACTCTGTCTCTCTCTCTCTCTCTCCCCCGTCCCCTTCTAGCTCAATCAGTGTTTGTTTTGGGTCTTATGTACTGAATATTTCTGTTAATCAATTAATGCAAAGGGGTGTCAGTCCATTTGGAAGTATATAGCTAACTAAAAAAATAGCTAGGTAGACCAACACAACAGTACAAGAAAACACTACAAAATATTATTCCAATCAAAACGAATGCGTGTATACCGTCGAGCTTTGGCCCAAGCCAACAATGCATTTAACACAACGCCCTACCACATACTTAATTGCAGAGATAAAAGCACACATGCTTATCTGGGAGTTTGTTCCCCAGAAGCTTACGAGAGAGCAAAATAGACTAGCAGATCGTTTGGCATTATATAGTCGTGATGAGCGGGCCACAACTGTGTGGCTTGGTCAAAGACCTCCTTGTATAGAGCAATTACTGTCTTTGGACTGTAACCCTATCAATATGGAATAAAACTTCTTTTTACCTCGCAAAAAAACACAACGCCCTACCACATACTTAATTAAGGCCTAAATTCTCTCTGTGCTTAATTACCCTTTTATATTTGCTTGCAGACAAAATGAAAAATCACTTGTACACAGTATATACATGGTAATAACTTATCGTATTCCCGTCTAATATAAATAACATGATCATTACACATAATTATATTATGTTGAACTATAGAGCTAAAATCGAGCAAGGTTGTGTTGTCTCAAGAGTAACCCGTTTCAATCAAAATACTAAAAGCACTCATACTCAGCTCATTAGTTTTGAAGTTGATTTGAAGTTGAGCAAAGAAAACTACTCAATCTTGAACATCGCACGAGACTCGAGCTTTTCTTACAGCCCATAGACACAGACATGGACACGGAGCAAGAATCAGGGGTGTACTCCTACTTCAAATTTCGTTACCCACGTGCTCTTTCCAACGTTTTGTTTTCCCGAAGGACGATTTGCTATGCAGACCGTGACCACCGGTGTCTTCTCGTCTACATTGATGACTTTTCAGTCGTTGCTTCTACAAGCTCCTGAATTTCACCAAGTTTGTTCTGCTGAGATAGAAGCTCAGAGACGCCAACGCAACTCGCTCGCGACAGGTCGCTAATGGATGCAGAAGGAAGAATTTTGGATGCCTCCAATAATTTGAATGTTTTCTGTAAGAATAATTTTTAAGAGTTTATGCTACTTTTTTTGTGCTACTTAATATGGCTTTTGCCCCTTTTTATTTTAAAGATAAAAAAATTGCGAGCCGCATGGCTGAATGCACGCGATTTCATCGGGAGCGGCACGCGGCCTGGACATTTATCCCGACGTTGCGGGGATCGCGCGGGGTGAGCGGGACTTCTTCGCCCCGCGGGTTGGGTTGCAAAAGTTGCGGGGATCGCGGTCAGTTTGGGTGATGCACGTGGGCCAACACACAGGCAGCCGTGCGCGCGACTTGCACGCCCCAGCGACGGAAACGACGTACTGACCGGCAGCCGCACGCACGAACGCACTGGCGCAGTGCACACCACAGTCGGCACGGCACTGTGCTCAGCCGAGGAATACGAAACGAGACGACGGGGATCACACCACGATTCACACACGCACACAGAGAGAGATATAGCTAGTGGCGTGGTGACGGGAAAGACGAGACGGGGCCGCCATGGCCTCGTGCGGTGTCCATCCCGCCTTCCAATCACGAGCTCATGAGCCAGCCCCACCCAGATCTCTGAGACGGAGCTGCAGCAGGGGGGCAGGTAGGGGGCCAGATCGCCGCCCCATCCTTCCACTGCAGAACCGTCAGCGGTTCAGCCGGCCACATCCCATCCACCCCCCGCACGCACACTCTCCGTCACGCAACCCTAGGCAAGATGCAGCTCACATGGCGATCCATCTACTCACTCACGGCCTGCCCCGCTGACACCGCGCGTACGTGCGTATCCGGGTTTCTCGGGCGCCCGGCCCGGCGATACATCCATCTGCGGCCGCGACGCGTTCACGAACTATTTACTGCCAAGGACGACGGGCAGCTCGAGTTCGGTGCGTAGTCGGTATACGGCCGCCCGTTCCTAACTGGGAACCCCAAGTTTTCCAAAACGAAATCGTAGTACCTAACCAACGTACTGGCACGCCTTGATTGACACGAAAAGGAGCTCAGCTGTGACGGCAACAGCGTGCCCGAACAGTGCTTACACATGATCCCGCTTCGCATGCAGCTAGCTTAGTTTAGAGCCACTTACGTACGTGCGTACCCATGCATGCATCGATCGGCCCGGCCGTGTACCTGGTGAAATTACATCACGTGCAATTCCGGAAACAAGTCGAATAAACATTTACCCATCTGTCGCCCGTCGAATGGATGCATGACTGCTCCGTCTCTTTCCCCCGTAGCTGCACTCTGCCTATAGCTTTGCTTTTGTTTAAGGAGATGAGATGACTTGCTGCTGCGGGCGTGGTCTGGAGGCGGTACACGGAGCGCGGGCGCCCACGAGAGAGCCCATGGCTACGACGGCCTACGGCTTGTAGCTAGCTGGCGACGCGAGATCGCGAGAGCCCGGAGCGTGGCAGAGCAATAGGCATGCAGAAGAATATATATTCATTCATTGACATGGCCGGCCTGGCCCCACCAAGCGGCTGGCCACTGTTCCTTCCTGGCTACAGTGCTTCCGTACTGCCAGTGCTAGGGGAAATAGAATAGAAGTGCGTAGTACTACGTACGTGTGCCGTGCGCCCGTGCGTAGCAATTGTTGCATGTCGCTGGCGCTGGCTTCCATTTCCAAGAACTGTACTCGCGCACGATTGGAGCTTATCCATCATCTCCATCTGATCCAACCAATTCCCGAAATGCATAAACATCATTCCAGGGTTCAGAATGCATGGTGGATGTTGCTAGCTAGAGGCTTCCGGACGTCATGTCAAATGAGACGTCCATCTTACACCATCTTACCCTAAGCAGCTAGTCCATGGCCAACAAGCACCAACGTGCGGATATTTTCTCTCTCTTTCAATAAGACTGTTAGTAGAAAAAAACAATGAA
The DNA here is from genome assembly GCF_002162155.2 of Triticum dicoccoides. NCBI lineage: Eukaryota > Viridiplantae > Streptophyta > Magnoliopsida > Poales > Poaceae > Triticum > Triticum dicoccoides. The sequence continues at coordinate 599,248,323 of NC_041384.1, forward strand.
CTTTTTTACTCCCTCCGTCTCCATGCATAGAGCATGCATGTAGTTCTAGGTCATCGATTCAGTAACTAAAAATGCGTTATATGTCATAAAATATAGTATATCATTGGATTAATATGAGATTGTTGTTTCCAAATGTATATTTTTTTGTTACATATAATACATATTTAGCTATAGTTGAATGGATGATCTAGAACTATGTGCATGCCTTATGCAGTGCTAGACTTTTGTTAGACCGCTAGATATACATCCATTTAATATATATAACTGCCCCAATCTTAATTCATCTTCCCGCCACTGATGTAGCTTCCAATCACGAATGTTTTGGGTAGTTTCCACCACCCGATGAAGCCACCCCTCTGCAACAGCCACCACTTTGGCTCCGAATCGTCTCCTAGTAATTACTCCTTCCTTCCTAAAATGTAAGGCACGATTGAGTTTGCATGGTTTTTGATGCACAACTTTGACGGTTAATACATATAAAAATGCATGGACTGAATATGTATAACTAGTAATGTCGTATTTGTCTTGCAAAACAGTTTTATTTCATGTATATTTATAATAATTTACTGGACACACAATGAGTGAAAATCATGGTCAAAGTTACGCGATGAAGACAAAAAAGTTAAAGCGCGCCTTATATTTTAGGGAGGGAGTATATATTCTGGATACCAAGAAAACACAACAGATCATAATATGTATATATATCAAATAACCAATTTTCCTTTTTCTATGCAAAACAAAATTTAGGCCTTTTTTCTGCCTCGAGATCTGCTGCCCTATCACTCCTCCATGAGTGTACTTACTCAGGTTGTGCACTTGGCTGAGCGAAATCTGTTTCAAGCCCTAAATAAATACAGACGCATAAAAAAATCTGCCAGGGGACTGAAGAATTGTTAGCACAAATGGAAAAAAGAAATTCATATTGTACACATGCACATTTATGTCTGTAAAATTTGTTGCCGTTTTTGGATTGGATTCATCAATTTTTTTTATGAAACAACCACCAACATATTATTTAGCCAATGATCGGAAAAATCAATCCCAAAAATACAAGTACTGACACATGCAAAAAGAACCGAAGAGCATGGTGTAGGGTTTAGAGAAGATATTACAGACTAGTGTAAATTGACGACTATAGATACCTAAAAACAGCCGATAGAACAGAGTGCGCTACCAATATTCTACACGTACAAAACCGTGCCTAGGGTGCTTTGCCGAACCGTACCCGCCACCGGGAATAGAAGAGCCGGCTACATGAAAAAAAAAACATGCAAAACTGAGTTGTGTAGCATCAGTGGCAAACATACATATATACAATACACACGGTAAATTTTCTCTAGAATCTTACATTTCATGGTGCTGATGGTGATCTAAATGCCAAATGGGTATCTCTGGAAAAAGATGGATGCAACATGCAAGGCACGAATATATTCATTGAATGCAGGTATTCATGTTTCGGGAAAGTGGAGGTACGGAAAAGAGAATGGAGGTGGAGCTAGACGAATAAATGATTATTATTCTATGATGTCTCTTTGCCTCCATCTCCGGGGATGTGTTACCTCCTGGGTGGCCATTGTACACTGCGGATGTGACATAGGTACCAATCATGTGATCATGTATTTCACAAAGACACTCAATCAAAAGGATGTACGGTAGAGAACCCTAGCTAGGCCGGGCGTCTCTTTTCAGCAAGCCATAGATGGCTTTTGATCGCTCACTGTGTCCGTGGCCATAAAGTAGCTTGCGGGAGCCATCCTTTCGTGTACGGCGTACGTACTTCATCCATGCATGAAATATACTGAAACCTGCGTGATTTCTGGACGTCGTGTGATTGCCTACATCATCACATATGTTCACCGTATAAATGAATAGACGGCCATACCCGCGCAAAAAAAGTAGAAAAATAAAAAATAGACTACCTGGCACGGGATAAAATTTCTACGAATATTCACAAGAAAGTAAACGAGCGGACATGTCAAAACATTTTGTTCCAGATTGACTTTTGGCCTCTTCTTTCTTAGGGTTCGATAAAAAAAGCATTTTTTAGTGCAAAAAGTTACATTTCCAGCTAGCACACAGCACACATTTGTTTTTTTCAGGTTAGTAGGCTCTCCGTTCAACCACCTATGACCAGAATGAAAACATTGAATAATGGTGCATGCTTACGACAGAGAAACTGCGATAAAATGCTTTTAAAAGATGTTATAATCAAATCACAGAACAACACATGTCTTTTCGCAGTCATGTTAATAGGGAGAGAAAAATGTCATCGGTATCTTATGCACAACGTGTAACCTTCCCCTTGCTTCATCGATTCACAAGCAAGATCTACATTATGTGACACTTTCAATCAAATCCATCAATTCTTCATTTTGTCTCGATTTCTTGATTTTTTTGATGATCAAGCACCTTTATGTTAATTTTATGCCTGCCCTGCCGTGTTATGTAATTTCTTCACCTGTCTCAGTTGTTCTTCATGTTAAAGTATGTATTGTAAATGTATGTACGGTATGTGTATAAACCATACGTATGAGTAGATAAGGGCTGACGTTGCGTTGTAATCTGGTTGTTAGGGCTGTTGCAGTTGATCTCGTATATCTCTTGTATAGATCATTACTTGGAGATCAATCTAGCAACTACCTAACAACTAACCCTGTAATCCCTATGCCTATATAAGCACGCAGTGCGTCCCTGCTAAGGCATACGCTTCACGCAATTTTACATGGTATTCAGAGCCTATCTTCTCTAGCACATCCTCCCTGCGCCGCCATGGCTTCCTCAAGCACCACCGCCGCCGCCGCATCCGTCCTCATCCCCATAGCAAAAAAACTCCATCGCTCCAACTTCAATATCTGGCGTGCGCAAGCCCCAGCCACCATCTGCGGCGCTCAGCTAGTCTCCTACCTCGATCCAGAGAGGGAGATCCCGACGCTCAAGCTTTCCGACAAGGACGGCAAGCCTACTGATGTGCCCAACCCGGCCTATGAGATCGACAGGGCACGAGATTCTCAGGTTCTGAGTTTTATGTTCAATTCCATCTCACCCCCTGTGATGGTTCAGATTGCAAACTGCACTACGGCGACGGCAGCATGGACTGCAATCACGGAGATATTCATCTCCCAGATGCAGGCGCCCATCGTCAACACGAGGATCGCCCTCTCCACCACCAAGAAGGGGACTTCCACCATCACCGAGTACCTTGGCCGCATGAAGGCCCTTGGCGATGAGATGGCTGCCATCAGCAAGCCACTCACCGACGACGACATGGTGTCGTACATCCTCGCCAGGCTCGACTTTGACTACATATCCTTCGTATCCTCCGTCTTCGCCAGGACCGTCCCCATCAAACCCAACGAGCTCTACTCCCAGCTGATCAGCTTCGAGAGTCGGCTCGCCATGTTCGAGGGAAACTCATCATCATCCCACTCCTCCGCCAACGCCGCTTCTCGCGGCGGCCGTGGTGGCTTCACTCGTGGAGGCCGCGGCAGGAACGGAGGTGGCCGTGGCAATGGAGGCCACGGCGGCCGCGGCAACGGCAATGGTCACTGTGGCCGTGGCCATGCAGGAGGAGGCGGCCACGACGATCTCCCAGAGGTCTTCCGTCAGATCTGCAAGAAGCCAAACCACACGACTATTGAGTGCTACCGGCGCTTTGGCATTGCATTCACCAAGGAGAAGAGTGCAAGCGCCGTGGCCAACTCATCCTATGGCGTCGACACCAACTGGTACGTCGACACTGGCGCCACCGACCACATCACCGGCGAGCTAGACAAACTCACCATGAGGGAGAGATACAATGGCCATGACCAAGTGAACATGCCCAACGGGTCAGGTATGAAAATTACTCATGTTGGTCAAGCTTATGTCCGTACTCCCACCCGCAATCTTCATCTAAAGATGTCCTTTATTCTCCTAAAGCCACAAAAAATCTTGTTTTTGCCCATCATTTGTCTCAAGATAATCATGTGTTTCTTGAAACTCACCCTCGCTTCTTTTTCATCAAGGACAAGGCAACGAGGAGCACCCTCCACCAAAGTTTGTCGTAAAGGGCTACGACGATGCAAGCTTTGACACTGATCCGGCTGACTCTAAGTATCAGTCTGGATACATATTGAAAGTGGGAGCGATTATCTAGAGTAGCTCCGTGCAGAGCATTGTAGACATAGAAAATTTGCAAAATACATACGGCTCTGAATGTGGTAGACCCGTTGACTAAACTTCTCTCACAAAGCAAAACATGATCACTCTTTGGGTGTTAATTACATAGCAATGTGAACTAGATTATTGACTCTAGTAAACCCTTTGGGTATTAGTCGCATGAAGATATGAACTAATCACATAAAGATGTGAACTATTGGTGTTAAATCACATGACGATGTGAACTAGATTATTGACTCTAGTGCAAGTGGGAGACTGAAGGAAATATGCCCTAGAGGCAATAATAAAGTTGTTATTTATATTTCCCTATATCATGATAAATGTTTATTATTCGTGCTAGAATGTATTAATCGGAAACTTAGTACATGTGTGAATACATAGACAAAAACAGAATGTCCCTAGTATACCTCTACTTGACTAGCTCGTTAATTAAAGATGGTTAAGTTTCCTGACCATAGACATGCGTTGTCATTTGATGAACGGGACCACATCATTAGGAGAATGATGTGATGGACAAGACCCATCCGTTAGCTTAGCATTATGATCGTATAGTTTTATTGCTATTGCTTTCTTCATGACTTATACATGTTCCTCTGACTATGAGATTATGCAACTCCCGAATACTGAAGGAATACCTTGTGTGCTATCAAACGTCACAACGTAACTGGGTGATTATAAAGATACTCTACAGGTGTCTCCGATGGTGTTTGTTGAGTTGGCATAGATCGAGATTAGGATTTGTCACTCCGTGTATCGGAGAGGTGTCTCTGGGCCCTCTCGGTAATACACATCACTATAAGCCTTGCAAGAAATGTGACTAATGAGTTGGTCACGGGATGATGCATTACGGGACGAGTAAAGAGACTTGCCGGTAACGAGATTGAACTAGGTATGATGATACCAACGATCGAATCTCGGGCAAGTAACATACCGATGACAAAGGGAACAACGATGTTGTTATGCGGTTTGACCGATAAAGATCTTCGTAGAATATGTAGGAACCAATATGAGCAGGTTCCGCTATTGGTTATTGAGCGGAGATATGTCTCGGTCATGTCTACATAGTTCTCGAACCCGTAGGGTCCGCACGCTTAACGTTCGATGACGATTTGTATTATGAGTTATGTGATTTGATGACCAAATTTGTTTGGAGTCCCGGATGAGATCACGGACATGATGAGGAGTCTAGAATTGGTCGAGAGGTAAAGATTGATATATTGGAAGGCTATATTCGGACATCAGAAAGGTTCCGAGTGATTCGGGTATTTTTCGGAGTACCGGCGAGTTACGGGAATTCACCAGGAGAAGTAATGGGCCTTATTGGGCCATGTGGGAAAAGAGGAGGCATGCCAAGGGGAGGTGGCGCACGCCCCCCTCCATGGGTCCGAATAGGGGTGGACTAACGAGCAGCTCGGCTCGTTAAGCTCGTACTCGTTAAGCTCGTGCTCGTTAAGGCTCGGCTCGTTAAGCTCGTTAAGATTAACGAGCAGAAAACCCTGCTCGGCTCGGCTCATTTGAAGCTCGTTAAGCTCGTGAGTGCTCGCGAGTGCTCGTTAACAGATTATAATATGTTATGATATACATGATGAATGTGTAGGTATGGTTTTCAAGATGAAATATGGTGACTACAAAAAGAAATGAAATAGTTTGTTGCCTCATATGTCGATTAGATGAAATAGATGGGCTGAGATGCTACAAAAAGTTTGTCACATAAGATAAAAATATGTGTTGTGTTGTTGCTAACGAGCTTAACGAGCTACTCGTGAAACTCGTTAGCTCACTCGTTAAGCTCGTTAAGCTTAACGAGCTATAATCAATGATTGGCTCTGTTCATTAAGAAGCGAGCTATGAGCTTAACGAGCCGAACTATCGAGCGCTCATTAATCTCATGAGCTACGAGCTTTTGGTCCAGCCCTAGGTCCGAATTTGACTAGGGGAAGGGGGCGGCGCCCCCTTTCTTTTTCCTACTCTCTCTCTCTCTCTTTCCCTTTTTCCTTCTCTCCTACTCTGAAAAGGAAAGGGATTCCTACTAGGACTTGGAAGTCCTAGTAGGACTCCATACTATTGGCGTGCCCCTAGGGGGACCGGCCTCTCTCCCTCCCTCCTTTATATACATGGGCAGGGGCACCACAAAGGCGCACCAAGTCTTCTCTTAGCCGTGTGCAGTGCCCCCCTCCACAGTTACACACCTCGGTCATATCGTTGTAGTGCTTAGGTGAAGCCCTGCGCCAGTAACTTCATCATCATTGTCGCCACGCCGTCCTGCTGACGGAACTCTCCCACGTCCTCAACTGGATCAAGAGATCGAGGGACGTCATCGAGCTGAACGTGTGCTGAACGCGGAGGTGTGATACGTCTCCGTCGTATCTATAATTTTTGATTGTTCCATGCCAATATTATACAACTGTCATATACTTTTGGCAACTTTTTATACTATTTTTGGGACTAACATATTGATCCAATGCCCAGCGTTAGTTCCTATTTGTTGCATGTTTTTTGTTTCGCAGTAAATCCATATCAAACGGAGTCCAAACGGGATAAAAACTGACGGATATTTTTTTGGAATATATGTGATTTTTGGGAAGAAAAATCAACGCGAGACGATGCTCGAGGGGGCCACGAGGCAGGGGCGCGCCCCAGGGGGTCAGGCGCGCCCTGGGCCCTCGTGGCCACCCCGTAAGGCGGTTGATGCCCTTCTTTCGCCGCAAGAAAGCTAATATCCGGACAGAGATCATGTTAAAATTTCAGCTCAATCGGAGTTACGGATCTCCGGGAATACAAGAAACGGTGAAAGGGCAGAATCTGAGAACGCAGAAACAGAGAGAGACAGAGAGACAGATCCAATCTCGGAGGGGATCTCGCCCCACCCACGCCATGGAGACCAAGGACCAGAGTGGAAACCCATCTTCCATCTAGGGAGGAGGTCAAGGAAGAAGAAGAAGGAGGGGTGCTCTCTCCCCCTCGCTTCCGGTGGTGCTGGAGTGCCACCGGGGGCCATCATCATCACCGCAATCTTCACCAACAACTTCACCGCATCATCACCAACTCTTCCCCCCTCTATGCAGTGGTGTAACCCCTCTTTTACCCACTGTAATCTCTACTTAAACATGGTGCTCAATGTTATATGTTATTTCCCAATGATGTATGGCTATCCTATGATGTTTGAGTAGATCCGTTTTGTCCTATGGGTTAATTGATGATCGTGATTGGTTTGAGTTGCATGTTTTATTATTGGTGCTGTCCTATGGTGCTCTCCATGTCGCGCAAGCGTGAGGGATTCCCGGTGTAGGGTTTGCAATATGTTCATGATTTGCTTATGGTGGGTGGCGTAAGTGATAGAAGCACATATCTGAGTAAGTAGTTTGTTTGCGTATGGGATAAAGAGGACTTGGTACTTTAATGCTATGGTTGGGTTTTACCTTAATGATCTTTAGTAGTTGTGGATGCTTGCTAGAGTTCCAATCATAAGTGCATATGATCCAAGTAGAGAGAGTATGTTAGCTTATGCATCTCCCTCATATAAAATTGCAATAATGATTACTGGTCTAGCTATCGATTGCCTAGGGACAAATAACTTTATCGTAACAAAAAGCTCTCTACTAAAACTAATTTAGTTGTGTCTTTATCTAGACAGCCCCTACTTTTTATTTACATTCTCTTTATTACCTTGCAACCCTATCTAACAACACCTACAAAATACTTCTAGTTTCATACTTGTTCTAGGTAAAGCGAACGTCATGCGTGCGTAGAGTTGTATCGGTGGTCGATTTGTCCTACCTTTAGCTCCTCGTTGGGTCCGACACTCTTACTTATAGAAAACTGTTGCGATCCCCTATACTTGTAGGTTATTAAGACCTTTTTCTGGCGCCGTTGCCGGGGAGTCATAGCGTGGGGTGAATATTCTCGTGTGTGCTTGTTTGCTTTATCACTAAATAATTTTTATTTGATGTTCTTAGTTATTCTCCATCTTTAGTCATGGATATGGAACACGAAATACCAAAAAATTTAGGTGTACCTGCTACTCATGGAGATGGGGAACCTCCTAAAACCCTCGATGCTCATTATGTGAAAGATATTATGTACTACTTTGATAATCCTGAGAAAACCCCATTCAAATATGTTATGGGAGACACGTTGGATCAACGTGAATACTTTAGGGATTATCTCTTGACTCAAAAGGGGAAACTATTATGGGATCAAATTCATATGTTGCATTGGTATGCTCGACAACTTTGCTTGAGATATGATTATACTTGTTGCTCTAGGATGAAGGCTCCACACCTTCCCTTTTCATGCAAATTTAATGTTGATAAAACCTTGGCTTCTTATGCTAATGGTACATATGATTACTATGATGTGGAACAAATAGAAGAATTTGTTGCTTTTATGGGTGCTTATGAAATTGAATCTTTGTTTAAAGAGTGTGAAAATTTTGATGATTCAGTTTATAGACCTGAAAATTTAGCTATCCTTAAATATTGCTATGATAATTATGAATTCAATGCTGATATTGCTATGTTTATTGAGAAAGTCTCCGTTGTCCAAGAAGAGACTAATATTTTGCAGGAGTCTATGGAAGAAGATATTGATGAAATTGTGATCTCATTGGATGAAAAAGAAGATGAGGAGAGCGAAGAAAAAAAGGAGGAAGAGCAGATTAGCTACTGATGTCTACTACACAACCTTCTTCTTGTAGACGTTGTTGGGCCTCCAAGTGCAGAGGTTTGTAGGACAGTAGCAAATTTCCCTCAAGTGGACGACCTAAGGTTTATCAATCCGTAGGAGGCGTAGGATGAAGATGGTCTCTCTCAAGCAACCCTGCAACCAAATAACAAAGAGTCTCTTGTGTCCCCAACACACCCAATACAATGGTAAATTGTATAGGTGCACAAGTTCGGCGAAGAGATGGTGATACAAGTGGTATATGGATGGTAGATAAAGGTATTTGTAATCTGAAATTATAAAAACAGCAAGGTAACTAATGATAAAAGTGAGCGTAAACGGTATTGAAATGGGTTGAAATAAGGCCAAGGGTTCATACTTTCGCTAGTGCAAGTTCCCTCAACAATAATAACATAATTGGATCACATAACTATCCCTCAACATGCAACAAAGAGTCACTCCAAAGTTACTAATAGCGGAGAACGAATGAAGAGATTATGGTAGGGTACGAAACCACCTCAAAGTTATTCTTTCCAATCAATCCGTTGGGCTATTCCTATAAGTGTCACAAACAGCCCTAGAGTTCGTACTAGAATAACACCTTAAGACACAAATCAACCAAAACCCTAATGTCACCTAGATACTCCAATGTCACCTCAAGTATCCGTGGGCATGATTATACGATATGCATCACACAATCTCAGATTCGTCTATTCAACCAACACATAGGACCTCAAAGAGTGCCCCAAAGTTCCTACCGGAGAATCACGACGAAAACGTGTGCCAACCCCTATGCATAGGTTCATGGGTGGAACCCGCAAGTTGATCACCAAAACATACATCAAGTGAATCACGTGATATCCCATTGTCACCATAGATACGCACGGCAAGACATACATCAAGTGTTCTCAAATCTTTAAAGACTCAATCTGATAAGATAACTTCAAAGGGGAAACTCAATCCATTACAAGAGAGTAGATGGGGGAAGAAACATCATAGGATCCAAATATAATAGCAAAGCTCGCGATACATCAAGATCGTATCATCTCAAGAACACGAGAGAGAGAGAGAGATCAAACACATAGCTACTGGTACATACCCTCAGCCCCGAGGGAGAACTACTCCCTCCTCGTCATGGAGAGCACCGGGATGATGAAGATGGCCACCGGAGAGGGATTCCCCCTCCCGCAGGGTGCCGGAACGGGTCTAGATTGGCTTTCGGTGACTATGGAGGCTTCTGGCAGCGGAACTCCCGATCTATTGTGCTCTCTGATGTTTTTAGGGTATATGGAGATATATAGGCGGAAGAAGTACGTCAGGGGGGCCACGAGGGGCCCACGAGGGTGGAGGGCGCGCCCAAGGGGGTGGGCGCGCCCCCTACCTCGTGGCCTCATCGAAGCTTCCCTTACGTGCACTTCAAGTCTTCTGGGCTTCTTTCCTTCCAAAAATGAGTTCCGTAAAGTTTTAGGTCAATTGGACTCCGTTTGATTTTCCTTTTCTTCGAAACCCTAAAACAAGGTAAAAACAACAACTGGCACTGGGCTCTGGGTTAATAGGTTAGTCCCAAAAATGATACAGAAGTGTATAATAAAGCCCATAAACATTCAAAACAGTAGATAATATAGCATGGAGCAATCAAAAATTATAGATACGTTGGAGACGTATCAGCTTCCCATGCCCACCTTATAATGAGAGTAACTCTTCAACTAATACATTGTTTAATTTCCCTTTGTGCTTACCGAAGGATGATTGCTATGATGATTGTTATGATCCCGTTGATTCTCTTGAAATATCCCTTTTTGATGATGCTTGCTATGCTTGTGGCCAAGATGCCAATATAAATTATGCTCATGGAGATGAACTTGCTATAGTTCCTTATGTTAAACATGAAATTGTTGCTATTGCACCCATGCGTGATAGTCCTATTATCTTTTTGAATTCTCCCGACTACACTATATCAGAGAAGTTTAACCTTATTAAGCATTATATTGATGGGTTGCGTTTTACTATTATACATGATGATTTCGATGAATATAATATGCATGTGCTTGCTGCTCCTACTTCCAATTATTATGAGAGAGGAATTATATCTCCACCTCTCTATGTTTCCAATACGATAATATTGCAAGTAACTGTTTATACTATGCATTTGCCTTTACTATGTGTGTATGAATTGTTCTTTTATGACATGCCGATGCATAGGAAGAGAGTTAGACTTATTCATTGCATGATATATGTTACTTTGTGCTCACTACTAAATTACAAATCATTGTTAATTAAAATTGGCTTTGATATACCTTGGGATCCGGGTGGATCCATTACTTGAGCACTATATGCCTAGCTTAATGGCTTTAAGGAAAGCGTTGATAGGGAGACAACCCAGAAGTTTTAGAGAGTCATTATTTCTGTTGAGTGCTTTTATATAGTTTAAAAACAAAAAAAATAAAGAGGGGAACCCAAAACTTTTCAAAAAGGAATGTGAAAGTGTGAGAGACAAGCATTGTTGAAGTGGGGGAGCTCCTTGAACTTTGTTCATGCTCACGGAAACTTTGTGAATCTTGATTATAGAAACTTTTCAACAAAAATAATTACCCCCTTGTACAATTCCATTGTATTATAAAAATAATGTGCCAAGATTTGCCTTTAGGATGTTTACATTGCTTGTTGGTTTGTGCGGTGCAGAACAGAAAATTTGGCTGCAGTACGCGATTTTACATTTTTTACTGGAACGTCAAACGGTTATGAAACTTTTTGCACTGTATTTATATACAAATTGTATATTTTTCCTAATTTTGGTAGAACTTTTGGAGTACCAGAGGTATGGTGAATGTTCAGATTATTACAGAGTGTTCTGTTTTAGACAGATTCTGTTTTTGATGCATAGTTTGCTTGTTTTGATGAAACTATCGATTTATATCAGTGGATTAAGCCATGGAAAAGTTATATTACAGTAGCTACAATGAAAAAAAATATGAATTGGTTTTCAACAGTACTTAGAGTAGTGATTTGCTTTATTATGCTAATGGATCTTACCGAGTTTTCTGTTGAAGTTTTGTGTGGATGAAGTGTTCGAAGATCGAGGAGGTCTCGATGTGAGAAGAAGGAAGAGAGGCAAGAGCTCAAGCTTGGGGATGCCCGAGGCATCCAAAGTAAATATTCAAGGAGACTCAAGCGTCTAAGCTTGGGGATGTCCCGGAAGGCATCCCATCTTTCTTCAACAAGTATCGGTATGTTTTCGAATTCGTTTCGTTCATGCGATATGTGCAACCTTGGAGCGTCTTTTGCATTTAGTTTTCACTTTTCTTTTATGCACCATGTTGGTATGAGATAGTCCTTGGTTGATTTATAGAATGCTCATTGCACTTCACTTATATCTTTTGAGTATGGCTTTATAGAATGCTTCATGTGCTTCGCTTATATCATTTGAAGTTTGGATTTCCTGTTTCTCTTTATATAGAAAACTGCCATTTGTAGAATGCTCTTTTTCTTCACTTATATTTGTTGGAGCGTGGGCATATCTTTTGTAGAAAGAATTAAACTCTCTTTCTTCACTTATATCTATTTATAGAGATGACAGGAACTGGTCATTCACACATAAAATCCTACATAAAACTTGTAGATCACTGAATATGATATGTTTGATTCCTTGCAATAGTTTTGCGATATAAAGATGGTGATATTAGAGTCATGCTAGTGGGTAGTTGTGGATTGTAGAAATACTTGTGTTGAGGTTTGTGATTATCGTAGCATGCACGTATGGTGAACCGTTATGTGATGAAGTCGGAGCATGACTTATTTATTGATTGTCTTCCTTATGAGTGGCGGTCGGAGACGAGAGATGGTATTTTCCTACCAATCTATCCCCCTAGGAGCATGCGCGTAGTACTTTGTTTCGATAGCTAATAGACTTTTGCAATAAGTATGTGAGTTCTTTATGACTAATGTTGAGTCCATAGATAATACGCACTCTCACCATTCCATCATTGCTAGCCTCTCTAGTATCGCGCAACTTTCGCCGGTACCATAAACCCACCATATACCTTCCTCAAAACAGCCACCATACCTACCTACCATGGCATTTCCATAGCCATTCCGAGATATATTGCCATGCAACTTCCATCATCATCATATACATGACTTGAGCATTCATTGTCATATTGCTTTGCATGATTGTAAGATAGCTAGCATGATGTTTTTATGGCTTGTCCATGTTTTTATGTCATTGCTACACTAGATCATTGCACATCCCGGTACACCACTGGAGGCATTCATATAGAGTCATATTTTTGTTCTAGTATCGAGTTGTAATATTGAGTTGTAAGTAAATAAAAGTGTGATGATCATCATTATTAGAGCATTGCCCCAGTGAGGAAAGGATGATGGAGACTATGATTCCCCCACAAGTCGGGATGAGACTTCGGACTTTAAAAATAAATAAAAGAGGCCAAAGAAGCCCAAATAAAAAAAGAGGCCAAAGAAGCCCACCAAAAAAAGAGAAAAAAAGAAAAAAATGAGAGAAAAAGAGACAAGGGGCAATGTTACTATCCTTTTACCACACTTGTGCTTCAAAGTAGCACCATGTTCTTCATATAGAGAGTCTCTTGAGTTATCACTTTCATATACTAGCGGGAATTTTCATTATAGAACTTGGCTTGTATATTCCGATGATGGGCTTCCTCAAACGCCCGAGGTCTTCATGAGCAAGCAAGTTGGATGCACACCCACTTAGTTTTCAGTCTGAGCTTTCACACACTTATAGCTCTTAGTGCATCTGTTGCATGGCAATCCCTACTCACTCACATTGATATCTATTGATGGGCATCTCCATAGCCCGTTGATACGCCTAGTTGATGTGAGACTATCTTCTCCTTTTTGTCTCCTCCACAATCACCATTCTATTCCACCTATAGTGCTATGCCCATGGCTCACGCTCATGTATTGCGTGAAGGTTGAAAAAGTTTGAGAACGTCAAAAGTATGAAACAATTGCTTGGCTTGTCATTGGGGTTGTGCATGATATGAATATTTTGTGTGGTGAAGATGGAGCATAGCCAGACTATATGATTTTGTAGGGGTAACTTTCTTTGGCCATGTTACTTTGAAAAGACATGATTGCTTTATTAGTGTGCTTGAAGTATTATTACCTTAATGTCAAATGATAGACTATTGCTTTGAATCACTCGTGTCTTAATATTCATGCCATGATTAGATTACATGATCAAGATTATGCTAGGTAGCATTCCACATCAAAAATTATCTTTTTTATCACTTACCTACTCGAGGACGAGCATGAATTAAGCTTGGGGATACTGATATGTCTCCGTCGTATCTATAATTTTTGATTGTTCCATGCCAATATTATACAACTTTCATATACTTTTGGCAACTTTTTATACTATTTTGGGGACTAACATATTGATCCAATGCCCAACGTCAGTTCCTCCTTGTTGCATGTTTTTTGTTTCGCAGTAAATCCATATCAAACGGAGTCCAAACGGGATAAAAACTGACAGAGATTGTTTTGGAATATATGTGATTTTTGGGAAGAAAAATCAATGCGAGACGATGCTCGAGGGGGCCACGAGGCAGGGGGCATGCCCCAGGGGGTCAGGCACGCCCTGGGCCCTCGTGGCCACCCCGTAAGGCGGTTGATGCCCTTCTTTCACCGCAAGAAAGCTAATATCCGGATAGAGATCGTGTTAAAATTTCAGCCCAATCGGAGTTACGGATCTCCGGAAATACAAGAAACGGTGAAAGGGCAGAATCTGAGAACGCAGAAACAGAGAGAGACAGAGAGACAGATCCAATCTCGGAGGGGATATCGCCCCTCCCACGCCTTGGAGACCAAGGAACAGAGTGGAAACCCTTCTCCCATCTAGGGAGGAGGTCAAGGAAGAAGAAGAAGGAGGGTGGCTCTATCCCCCTCGCTTCCGGTGGTGCCGGAGTGCCACCGGGGGCCATCATCATCACCGCAATCTTCACCAACAACTTCACCGCCATCATCACCAACTCTTCCCCCTCTATGCAAAGGTGTAACCCCTCTTTTACCCACTGTAATCTCTACTTAAACATGGTGCTCAACGTTATATATTATTTCCCAATGATGTATGGCTATCCTATGATGTTTGAGTAGATCTGTTTTGTCCTATGGGTTAATTGATGATCGTGATTGGTTGGAGTTGCATGTTTTATTATTGGTGCTATCCTATGGTGCTCTCTGTGTCACGCAAGCATGAGGGATTCTCACTGTAGGGTTTGCAATATGTTCATGATTTGCTTATGGTGGGTGGCGTGAGTGACAGAAGCACATGCCCGAGTAAGTAGGTTGTTTGCGTATGGGATAAAGAGGACTTGATACTTTAATGCTATGTTTGGGTTTTACCTTAATGATCTTTAGTAGTTGTGGATGCTTGCTAGAGTTCCAATCATAAGTGCATATGATCCAAGTAGATAAAGTATGTTAGCTTATGCCTCTCCCTCATATAAAATTGCAATAATGATCACCGGTCTAGTTATCGATTGCCCTGGGACAAATAACTTTCTTGTAACAAAAAGCTCTCTACTAAAACTAATTTAGTTGTGTCTTTATCTAAAAAACCCCTACTTTTTATTTACATGCTCTTTATTACCTTGCAACCCTATCCAACAACACCTACAAAATACTTCTAGTTTCATACTTGTTCTAGGTAAAGCGAATGTCAAGCATGCGTAGAGTTGTATCGGTGGTCGATAGAACTTGAGGGAATATTTGTCCTACCTTTAGCTCCTCGTTGGGTTCGATACTCTTACTTATCGAAAACTGTTGCGATCCCCTATACTTGTGGGTTATCAAGGTGTCGTACGTTCGGTGCTTGGATCGGTTGGATCTCGAAGACGTTCGACTACATCAACCGCGTTACTAAACGCTTCCGCTTTCGGTCTACGAGGGTGCGTGGACACACTCTCCCACTCATTGCTATACATCTCCTAGATAGATCTTGCGTGATCACAGGTAAATTTTTTTGAAGTACCGTGTTTCTCAACAGTGGCATCAGAGCCTGGTCTATGCATAGATGTTATATGCACGAGTAGAACACAATGAGTTGTGGGCGATAATAGGCATACTTCTTACCAGCAATGTCTTACTTTGATTTGGTGGTATTGTTGGATGAAGCAGCCTAGACCGTTGAGACTGGTTCTACCGACATGCTTTGCACACAGGCGGCTGGTGGGTGTCTGTTTCTCCAACTTTAGTTGAATCGAGTTTGACTACGCCCGATCCTTGATGAAGGTTAAAACAACACACTTAACGTAAAATCGTTGTGGTTTTGATGCGTGGGTAAGAACGGTTTTTGCTAGAAGCCCGTAGCAGCCACGTAAAACTTGCAACAACAAAGTAGAGGACGTCTAACTTGTTTTTGCAGGGCATGTTTTGATGTGATATGATAAAGACATGATGAGATATAAATTCTTGTTTGAGATGATCATGTTTTGTAAAAGTTATCGGCAACTGGCAGGAGCCTTATGATTGTCTCTTTATTGTATGAAATGCAATCGCCATGTAATTGCTTTTCTTTATCACTAAGCGGTAGCGATAGTCGTAGAAGCAATAGTTGGCGAGACGACACCGATGCTACGATGGAGATCAAGGTGTCAAGCCGGTGACGATGGTGATCATGACGGTGCTTTGGAGATGGAGATCAAAGGCACAAGATGATGATGGCCATATCATATCACTTATTTTGATTGCATGTGATGTTTATTCTTTATGCATCTTATTTTGCTTAGTACGACGGTAGCATTATAAGATGATCCCTCACTAAATTTCAAGGTATAAGTGTTCTCCCTGAGCACCGTTGCTACAGTTCGTCGTGCCGAGATTCCATGTGATGATTGGGTGTGATAAGCTCCACGTTCACATACAACGGGTTCAAGTCAGTTTTGCACATGCAGAATACTCGGGATAAACTTGACGAGCCTAGCTTATGCAGATATGGCCTCGGAACACTGAGACCGAAAGGTCGAACATGAATCATATAGTAGATATGATCAACATAGTGATGTTCACCATCGAAAACTACTCCATGTCACGTGATGATCAGACATGGTTTAGTTGATATGGATCACGTGATCATTTAGATGACTAGAGGGATGTCTATCTAAGTAGGAGTTCTTAAGTAATATGATTAATTGAACTTTAATTTATCATGAACTTAGTCCAGATAGTTTTTGTATATCTATGTCGTAGATCAATAGCTCGTGTATAGCTCCCCTGTTTTATTTTTGATATGTTCCTAGAGAAAACTAAGTTGAAAGATGATAGTAGCAATGATGTGGACTGGGTTCGTGATCTGAGGATTATCCTCATTGCTGCACAAAAGAATTATGTCCTTGATGCACCGCTAGGTGACAGACCCATTGCAAGAGCAGATGCAGACGTTATGAATGTTTGACAAGCTCGGTATGATGACTACTTGATAGTTTAGTGCACCATGCTTTACGGCTTAGAACCGGGACTTCAAAATGTTTTGAATGCCATGGGGCATATGAGATGTTCCAAGAGCTGAAAATGATATTTCAGACTCATGCCCATATTAAGAGGTATGAGACCTCTCACAAGTACTTTGCCTACAAGATGGAGGGGAATAGCTCAGCTAGTGAGCTTGTGCTCAGAATGTCTAGGTACTACAATCACTTGAATCAAGTGGTAGTTGATACGTCTCCAACGTATCTGTAATTTTTTATTGTTCCATGCTATTATATTATCTGTTTTGGATGTTTATGGGCTTTATTATAGACTGTTATATTATTTTTGGGACTAACCTATTAACCGGAGGCCCAGCCCAAATTGTTGTTTTCTTGACAATTTCAGTGTTTCGAAGAAAAGGAATATCAAATGGAGTCCAAACGGAATGAAACCTCCGGGAGAGTTATTTTTGGAACGGAAGCAATCCAGGAGACTTGGAGTAGACTTTAGGGAAACTTCGAGTTGGCCACGAGGCAGGGAGGCGCGCCTGCCCCCCTAGGCGCGCCCCACCCTCGTGGGCCCCTCGTGGCTCCTCTGTCCGACTTCTTTCGCCTATATATATCAATATACCCTAAAAACACCGAGGAACAGAATAGATCGGGAGTTCCGCTGCCAGAAGCCTCTGTAGCCACCGAAAACCAATCTAGACCTGTTCCGGCACCTTGCCGGAGGGGGGAATCCCTCTCCGGTGGCCATCTGCATCATCCCAGCGCTCTCCATGACGAGGAGGGAGTAGTTGCCCCTTGGGGCTGAGGGTATGTACCAGTAGCTATGTGTTTGATCTCTCTGTCTCTCTCGTGTTCTTGAGGTGGTACGATCTTGATGATCGCGAGCTTTGCTATTATAGTTTGATGTTATGATGTTTCTCCCCCTCTAGTCTCTTGTGATGAATTGAGTTTTCCCTTTGAAGTTGTCTTATCGGATTGAGTCTTTAAGTATTTGAGAACACTTGATGTATGTCTTGCACGTGCTTATCTGTGGTGACAATGGGATATCATGTGATCCACTTGATGTATGTTTTGGTGATCAACTTGCGAGTTCCGTGACCACGTGAACTTATGCATAGGGGTTGGCACACGTTTTCGTCTTGACTCTCCGGTAGAAACTTTGGGGCACTCTTTGAAGTTTTTTGTGTTGGTTGAATAGATGAATCTGAGATTGTGTGATGCATATCGTATAATCATACCCACGGATACTTGAGGTGACATTGGAGTATCTAGGTGACATTAGGGTTTTGGTTGATTTGTGTCTTAAGGTGTTATTCTAGTACGAACTCTAGGGCTGTTTGTGACACTTATAGGAATAGCCCAACGGATTGATTGGAAAGAATAACTTTGAGGTGGTTTCGTACCCTACCATAATCTCTTCATTTGTTCTCCGCTATTAGTGACTTTGGAGTGACTCTTTGTTGCATGTTGAGGGATTGTTATGTGATCCAATTATGTTATTATTGTCGAGGGAACTTGCACTAGTGAAAGTATGAACCCTAGGCCTTGTTTTAACGCATTGCAATACCGTTTGTGCTCACTTTTACCACGTGCTACCTTGCTGTTTTTATATTTTCATATTACAAAAACCATTATCTGCTATCCATATTGCACTTGTATCGTCATCTCTTTGCCGAACTAGTGCACCTATACAATTTACCATTGTATTGGGTGTGTTGGGGACACAAGAGACTCTTTGTTATTTGGTTGCAAGGTTGCTTGAGAGAGACCATCTTCATCCTACGCCTCCCACGGATTGATAAACCTTAGGTCATCCACTTGAGGGAAATTTTCTACTGTCCTACAAACCTCTTCACTTGGAGGCCCAACAACTTCTACAAGAAGAAGGTTGTGTGGTAGACATCAAGCTCTTTTCTAGCGCCGTTGCCGGGGAGGTTAGCGCTTGAAGGTATGTCTTTAGATCTTGCAATCGAATCTTTTTGTTTCTTGTTTTAGCACCAGTTTAGTTTATAAAAGAAAACTACAAAAAAATGGAATTGAGTTTGCCTCACATGCTTCATCTTTTTAATATCTTTCGTAAGAATGATGGAAAGGAAAATTGTGCTCAAGTTTTAGAAGAAGAAGTCTATAAAATGTTTGGCACTAAATCTTTGAATGATGAGCATGATTGCAATGTTATTAGTATGAACTCTTTGAATATCCATAGTACTTATGATGATTGCACTAGTCATGATGAAAATATCTCTTATAAGCATGTCGATTTTTGTGGAGTGCATAGAGTTTGCAAGTACATACCAAACATGGAAGATAGATTTTGCAGGAGGCATAAGTATTTGGAAACTAAACGGTTGTAAGAAAGGCTAGATGTTTGTGCTGAAAATTTAAACTTTCTTAGCCGTACTTGTGAACTTTGCAATGAGCGTGATCATTTCAGTACCCAATGCAAATTGCTTCATGATCGTATCGTGTCTAAACAATTATGATGACTTGATTTCCCTTTCACATCATAATGAACTTTGTTTGCTCTTGGGTTATGAAGAAATGAAACGTATATCTAAGGTTATTCCAGAATTTTCCCTTGATAGAGTTCTTAATTTTGATCTAGAGGAAATTTATATGTATTGTGCGGTGAATTGCATTGAAAATCCTTATATTGCCAAGTATATAAAGAAAATAAAACAAATAAAGGATGACGAGAATACTAATGAAAGGGAAGAGGCTTCCCAATATCCTCCTATTATTTCTTATGATGAATCAGGTAATGAGGAGGATCCTTCTATTCAACCAATCTCATTAATAAGGAGCTCCAAAAGGAGGGTTAAACCCACACATGATGTGAAGAAGAAAAACAAAAGACGGAGAAGAAAAGGTAAAAATGTATCCCTCCCAAATGATGTTGCTCCTACTACTCATTGTGATGATGATAATTGCCATACTATTGGTGTTATCCATACTATTAATGATGAGAGTGATTATGCTTATGATATGAAAAGGCCCAAGCTTGGGGATGCTATGTTTGATGAAGATGATGTTTTTCAGAATATATTTGCTGCAATTAATGTTTGTCCCAAGCTTGGGGATACTACGTTTAATGAAGATGATATTTTTAGTCTCCCAAGTTTTGATATGCAAATTTATAATGACGATAGAATGCCTCCTACTTATGATGATTATATTTATGAAAGTGTATTTGGAGAGGTCATGACTTTATTTAGTGATGATTCCACCATCTTGGAAGAGGTTTCAATATTATGATGAGAACCAAGTTGCTACTTATGATAATTATTGTGATGATACATATGCTATAAAAAGTAGTGATGATTATATTTATAAAACTTGTCATGATTATGATTACCCTTTTTCTGAACATTACTCTTTTAATGTGGAAACAATTTATAGTATTCGCGTCTCTTATGATACTCCCACTATTCCGATTGAGAAGAATTTTGCTTATGTGGAGAGTAGTAAATTTTCTATGCTTGTATATCATGAAAAGAATGCTTTATGTGATGGTTATAATGTTGAATTCATATTCATGATGCTACTGAAAGTCATTATGGGGGGGGGGGACATATGCTTGTAGGAATTGCAATAATACCAAGTTTCCTCTCTATGTGCTTAAAGTTGTGAAGTTATGCTTGTTTTGCCTTCCTATACTAGTTGATTATTATTCCCACAAGTTGTTTGCTCACAAAATCCCTATGCATAGGAAGTGGGTTACGCTTAAATGTGCTAGTCATATTCTTCCTGATACTCTCTTTATGTTACAATTCTTATCTTTTATGTGAGCATCATTGAAATCATCATGCCTAGCTAGGGGCGTTAAACGATAGCGCTTGTTGGGAGGCAACCCAACTTCATTTTTGTTCTTTGCTTTTTGTTCCTGTTTAGTAATAAATAATTCATCTAGCCTCTGTTTAGATGTGGTTTTATGCTTTTATTTAGTGTTTCTGCCAAGTAAAGCCTTTAGGATCTTCTTGGGTGATTGTTATTTGATCTTGCTGTAAAAAACAGAAAGTATGCGCTCACAAGAATAATTTTCATTTTTTACCAGAGAGCGATAAAATAGCAATTCAAACTGAAGTAGATCAATAAACAAATTGCCTAGGACTTCCTAATTTCTTAGGATTTTTGGAGTTCCAGAAGTATACGTTTGATACAAATTACTATAGACTGTTCGGTTTTTGATAGATTCTGTTTTCTATGTGTTGTTTGCTTATTTTGATGAATCTATGAGTAGTAGCGGAGGGTATGAACCATAGAGAAGTTGGAATACAGTATATATTACACCAATATGAATTTAGAATGAGTTCACAACAGTACCTAAGTGGTGATTTATTTTCTTTTACTAACGGAGCTCATGAGTTTTCTGTTAAGTTTTGTGTTGTGAACTTTTCAAGTTTTGGGTAAAGATTCGATGGACTATGGAATAAGGAGTGGCAAGAGCCTAAGCTTGGGGATGCCCAAGGCACCCAAGGTAATATTCAAGGACAACCAAGAGCCTAATCTTGGGGATGCCCCGGAAGGCATCCCCTCTTTCGTCTTCGTTCATCGGTAACTTTACTTGGAGCTATATTTTTATTCACCACATGATATGCGTTTTGCTTGGAGCGTCATTTTATTTTGTTTTGCTTGCTGTTTGAATGAAATACCAAGATCTGAAATTCTTAAATGTTAGAGAGTCTTCATATAGTTGCATAATTATTCGACTACTCATTGATCTTCACTTATATCTTTCGGAGTAGTTTGTTGTTGCTCTAGTGCTTCACTTACATCTTTTTAGAGCACGGTGGTGGTTTTATTATATAAAAATAGATGAACTCTCATGCGTCACTTATATTATTTTGAGAGTCCTAAACAGCATGGTAATTTGCTTTGGTTATGAATTTAGTCCTAATATGATGGGCATTCAAGAGGGATATAATAAAAACTATCATATAAAGTGCATTGAATACTATGAGAAGTTTGATACTTGATAATTGTTTTGAGATATGAAGATGGTGATATTATAGTTATGCTAGTTGAGTAGTTGTGAATTTGAGAAATACTTGTGTTAAAGTTTGTGATTCTCGTAGCATGCACGTATGGTGAACCATTATGTGATGAAGTCGAAGCATGATTTATTTTTTGATTGTCTTCCTTATGAGTAGCGGTCGGGGACGAGCGATGGTCTTTTCCTACCAATCTATCCCCCTAGAAGCATGTGTGTAGTACTTTGTTTATATAACTAATAAATTTTTGCAATAAGTATGTGAGTTCTTTAGACTAATGTTGAGTCCATGGATTATTCGCACTCTCACCCTTCCACCATTGCTAGCCTCACTAGTACCGCGCAACTTTCGCCGGTACCTTAAACCCACCATATACCTTCCTAAAAACAGCCACCATACCTACCTATTATGGCGTTTTGATAGCCATTCCTAGATATATTGCCATGCAACTTTCCACCTTTCCGTTATTATGACACGCTTCATCATTGTCATATTGCTTTGCATGATCATGTAGTTGACATCGTATTTGTGGCAAAGCCACCATTCACAATTCTTTCATACATGTCACTCATGCATCATTGCACATCCCGGTACACCACCGGAGGCATTCATATAGAGTCATACTTTGTTCTAAGCATCGAGTTGCAATTCTTGAGTTGCAATTCCAACGTATCTGCAATTTTTGATTGTTCCATGCTATTATAATATCTGTTTTGGATGTTTATGGGCTTTATTATACACTTTTATATTATTTTTGGGACTAACCTATTAAAGGGAGGCCCAGCCCAAATTGCTGTCTTCTTGCCTATTTCAGTGTTTCGAAGAAAAGGAATATCAAACGGAGTCCAAACGGAATGAAACCTTCGGGAGAGTTATTTTTGGAACGGAAGCAATCCAGGAGACTTGGAGTAGATGTCAGGGAAGCTTCGAGGTGTCCACGAGGCAGGGAGGCGCGCCTTCCCCCTAGGCGCGCCCCCACCCTCGTGGGCCCCTCGTGGCTCACCTGACTGACTTCTTTCGCCTATATATATATATCAATATACCCTAAAAACACCGAGGAACAGAATAGATCGGGAGTTCCGCCGCCAGAAGCCTCTGTAGCCACCGAAAACCAATCTAGACCCGTTCTGGCACCCTGCCGGAGGGGGGGAATCCCTCTCCGGTGGCCATCTTCATCATCCCGGCGCTCTCCATGATGAGGAGGGAACAGTTCCCCCTCGGGGCTGAGGGTATGTACCAGTAGCTATGTGTTTGATCTCTCTCTCTCTCTCTCTCTCTCTCTCGTGTTCTTGAGGTGGTACGATCTTGATGTATCGCGAGCTTTGCTATCATAGTTGGATGTTATGATGTTTCTCCCCCTCTACTCTCTTGTGATGAATTGAGTTTTCCCTTTGAAGTTGTATTATCAGAATGAGTCTTTAAGGATTTGAGAACACTTGATGTATGTCTTGCACGTGCTTATCTGTGTTGACAATGGGATATCATGTGATCCACTTGATGTACTCCCTCCATTTCTTTTTAGTCTGCATATAAGGTTTGGTCAAAGTCAAGCTTGATAAAGTTTGACTAACTTTATATTAAAAAATATCAACATACACAATATGTAATCAATATTTTCAGATGCACCATGAAATGTATTTTCATATTATATAGTTTTAGTATTGTAGATGTTCATATTTTTTAATATAAATTTGGTCAAACTTTGTGCAGTTTGACTTTGACCAAAACTTATACGCGAAGTAAAAAGAAACGGAGGGAGTATGTTTGGGTGATCAACTTGCGAGTTCCGTGACCACATGAACTTATGCATAGGGGTTGGCACACGTTTTCATCTTGACTCCCCGGTAGAAACTTTGGGGCACTCTTTGAAGTTCTTTGTGTTGGTTGAATAGATGAATCTGAGATTGTGTGATGCATATTGTATAATCATACCCACGGATACATGAGGTGGCATTGGAGTATCTAGGTGACATTAGGGTTTTGGTTGATTTGTGTCTTAAGGTGTTATTCTAGTACAAACTCTATGATACATTGAACGGAAATAATAGCTTCATGTTATTTTACTACGGACTCTTGAATAGATCGATCAGAAAGGATAACTTTGAGGTGGTTTCGTACCCTACCATAATCTCTTCGTTTGTTCTCCTCTATTAGTGACTTTGGAGTGACTCTTTGTTGCATGTTGAGGGATAGTTATATGATCCAATTATGT
Source organism: Triticum dicoccoides (assembly GCF_002162155.2). Taxonomy (NCBI): domain Eukaryota; kingdom Viridiplantae; phylum Streptophyta; class Magnoliopsida; order Poales; family Poaceae; genus Triticum; species Triticum dicoccoides. The sequence goes on from NC_041384.1 coordinate 599,272,799, forward strand.
TATTATTGTTGAGAGAACTTGCACTAGTGAAACTATGAACCCTAGGCCTTGTTTCAACGCATTGCAACACTGTTTGTGCTCACTTTTACCACGTGCTACCTTTCTGTTTTTATATTTTTCAGATTACAAAAACCGTTATCTGCTATCCATATTGCACTTGTATCACCATCTCTTCGCCGAACTAGTGCACCTATACAATTTACCATTGTATTGGGTGTGTTGGGGACACAAGAGACTCTTTGTTATTTGGTAGCAGGGTTGCTTGAGAGATAACATCTTCATCCTACGCCTCCCACGGATTGATAAACCTTAGGTCATCCACTTGAGAGAAATTTGCTACTGTCCTACAAACCTCTGCACTTGGAGGCCCAACAACGTCTACAAGAAGAAGGTTGTGTAGTATACATCAGGAGTTAATCTTCCAGATAAGATAGTGATTGACAGAGTTCTCTAGTCACTATCACCAAGTTACTAGAACTTCGTGATGAACTATAATATGCAAGGGATGATGAAAATGATTCCCAAGCTCTTCGGGATGCTAAAATTGGCAAAGGTAGAAATCAAGAAAGAGCATCAAGTGTTGATGGTTAACAAGATCACTAGTTTCAAGAAAAGGGGCAAAGGAAAAGAAAGGGAACTTCAGGAAAGAAACCCAAAGCTAGACCTAAGATTCCCAAGCTCTTCACGATGCTAAAATCGGCGAAGGTAGAAATCAAGAAAGAGCATCAAGTGTTGATGGTTAACAAGATCACTAGTTTCAAGAAAAGGGGCAAATGAAAAGAAAGGGAACTTCAGGAAAGAAACCCAAAGCTAGACCTAAGCCTGAAACTGAGTGCTTCTACTACAAAGGGAATGGTCACTAGAAGCGGAACTACCCCAAATACTTGGCGGATAAGAAGGATAGCAAAGTGAACAAAAATATATGATATACATGTTATTGATGTGTACTTTACTGGTGTTCATAGTAGCCCCTGGGTATTCAAAACTGGTTCAGTTGTTATGATTAGTAACTTGAAACAGGAGTTACAAAAATAAACAGAGACTAGTTGAGGGCAAGGTGATGATGTGTGTTGGAAGTGATTTCAAGGTTGATAAGATCACTGTCGCAGACTCCCTTTACCTTCGGGATTTGTGTTGAACCTAAAATAAATGTTATTTGGTGTTGGCGTTGAGCATAATATGATTGGATCATGTTTATTGCAATACGGTTATTCATTTAAATCAAAGAATAATTGTTATTCTGTTTACATGAATAAAACCTTCTATGGTCATACACCCAAGGTGAATGGTTTATTGAATCTCGATCGTAGTGATACACACACTAGTAGAAAAAGGGTCAAACGTGAAGCACATTAGTGCCGGTTTGAATTTGAGCCGGCACTAATGTGTACATTAGTGCCGGTTCCAACGGCTAGCCGGGCCGCTCTCATTAGTACCGGTTCGTGGCGAACCTTTAGCACCGGTTTGTGCCACAAACCGGTACTAAAGTGAGTGGTGGCAGGATGTTGTCAGTCCGGGGCCCCTCCAGCACCTTTAGTACCGGGTCGTATCACGAACCGGTACTAAAGGTCGTCCTACATAGACCCTTCGTCCACCCGAGCTCGCTCTGTTCTTCCCCTTTCCCCTCTCCTCTCTGTTCTTTTCCCTCTTCCTCTCAAGCTCATCACACATTTTGCCCAAGATTTGAAGGCCCCCATCCATTCAAATGATCACAAAGGTTAGCAACTTTTTCCTTTCATCTCTCATTGCTAGATTAGCTCGTGCAATGCTTTATATGGTGATTGATTTTTGAGTTTAGTAATTTGGGAGGAATTATATATATGTGCTAGTATTTGATTTATATGCAATTTGAGGTCAAAAATAACACTTAGTTTTGCATATGTAGGTGTGGTTTACTTAGTACCTTCTAAATCTCCGTCGTAACCACTGCCGATCGCTCGCAACGTCCCGTCGCCGGCACCACCTTGTGGTGAGCCTCTTGTTCATGAAGTTTTATATAAAAAATTGATGTTTGTGTGATTTGGATATATAATTACTCGTATAATTATCTTACCCATATGTTGTTTGTTATACATAGTGCCATGGTTTTGATATCCGTCCCCGTCGGCCCTTGGCCGGGTTATGATTCAGATGTGGTATATTCTCTTTTAAAACTATTCATTGCACTTCGTGTTTATGACAAATTATGCCCATCAAGTTGACATAGATATTTGTATGTAGGAGGTAGTTGAACCAGAAATTCCAACCGACCTTATTGTCGAGAGGTTAAATTTAGTTGAAAGAGAAAACGAGGATTTGAAGGAAAAATTAAAAAGAATTGAGGGGGAGAAGATGGAATTGGAGTTGCATGTTGCCGATGTCATCGATGATCGCAAGATTAAGATGGAGAAAATGCGCTTGAAGATTAGAAAGATTAGAAAATATGCCATTCATAGTGAGGCTTGGTATCATTATGCTGTTGGATCAATTGTTACCTTAGTTGCGATCTTGATCGCATTTGTTGTTGCATTTAAATTCTCTAGCTACAGAGTTATTTGTTTGTTGCATTTAAGTGTTGTATGATCTTTATGTATGATCTTTATGTATTGTATTAATTTGATGTTTTCGGTGTTGTGTATTGAAGATGAGCCGGCAATGGATGTATGATGACCGATGCTCTCCCGAGTTCATTAATGGCGTGCGTACTTTTCTTCTTGCGGCTGAGGCAAACAAGCGAGCGGATGGTTTTATGCATTGTCCATGTGTTGGCTGTAAGAATGGTCGCAATTACTCTATGTCAAGAACCATTCACGTCCACCTGTTTGAGTCTGGTTTCATGCCCCACTATAATGTTTGGACCAAGCATGGAGAAAGAGGGGTTATGATGGAAGACAATGAAGAAGAAGAAGAAGACGACAGCTATCCTGGCCATGGGTTCCCTGAATACGATGATACAACAATGAGGGAAGAAGCTGAGCCGGTAATGCAGGAAGAAGCTGAGCCGGCAATGCGGGAAGAAGCTGAAGAAGAGGCATCGGATGAGCCCGTTGATGATCTAGGTCGGGCCATTGCCGATGCAAAGAGAAACTGCGCAAGTGATTTGGAGAAGAATAAGTTGCAGCGCATGTTAGAGGATCACAAAAAATTGTTGTACCCGAATTGTGTAGGTGACAAGAAAAAGCTGGGCACCACACTGGAATTGCTGCAATGGAAGGCAGAGAATGGTGTATCTGACAAGGGATTTGGAAAGTTGCTAGTAATGATAAAGGATATGCTTCCAAAGGACAACGAATTGCCCGAGAGTACGTATGAAGCAAAGAAGGTTGTCTGCCCTCTAGGGTTAGAGGTGCAGAAGATACATGCATGCCCTAATGATTGCATCCTCTACCGCGGTGAGTACGAGGATTTGAACGCTTGCCCGGTATGCGGTGCATTGCGCTATAAGATCAGCCGTGATGACCCTGGTGATGTCGAGGGCGAGCACCCCAGGAAGAAGATTCCTGCCAAGGTGATGTGGTATGCTCCTATAATACCACGGTTGAAACGTTTGTTCCAAAACAAAGAGCATGCCAAGGCGATGCGATGGCACAGAGAAGACCGTAAGAAAGATGGAAAGTTGAGAGTACCCGCTGATGGGTCGCAGTGGAGAAAAATTGAAAGAAAGTACGGGAAGGAGTTTGCAGATGATGCAAGGAATGTATGGTTTGGTCTAAGCGCAGATGGCATTAATCCTTTTGGGGAGCAGAGCAGCAACCATAGCACCTGGCCTGTGATTCTATGTTTGTATAACCTTCCTCCTTGGTTGTGCATGAAGCGGAACTTCATTATGATGCCAGTGCTCATCCAAGGCCCTAAGCAACCCGGCAACGACATTGATGTGTACCGAAGGCCATTAGTTGAAGAACTCTTACAACTGTGGAATGGAACAGGTGTACGTGCGTGGGATGAGCACATGGGGGAAGAATTTGACCTAAAGGCATTGTTGTTCGTGACCATCAATGATTGGCCTGCTCTCAGTAACCTTTCAGGACAGACAAACAAGGGATACCGCGCATACATGCACTGTTTGGACGATACCGACAGTATATATTTGGCTAATTGTAAGAAGAATGTGTACCTGGGACATCGTCGATTTCTTCCGAGAAGGCATCCCGTAAGAAAGAAAGGCAAGCATTTCAAAGGTGAGGCGGATCACCAAACGAAGCCTCGCCACCGTACTGGTGCTGATGTACATGATATGGTCAAGGATTTGAAGGTGGTCTTTGGAAAGGGTCCTGGTGGACAACCAGTTCCGAATGACGCTGACGGACGCGCACCCATGTGGAAGAAGAAATCTATATTTTGGGACCTGCCCTATTGGAAAGACCTAGAGGTCCGCTCCGCAATCGACGTGATGCACGTGACGAAGAATCTTTGTGTGACCCTGCTTGGCTTCTTGGGCGTGTATGGGAAGACAAAATATACACCTGAGCCACGGGAGGACCAGCAACGTATGCACGGAAAAGACGGCATACATCAGGGGTCATGCAAGCTACGCTCTTACCAAAGAAGAGAAGGCAATCTTCTTTGAATGCCTGCTTAGTATTAAGGTACCGTCTGCCTTCTCATCGAATATAAAGGGAATAATAAACATGGCAGAGAAAAAGTTCTAGAACCTAAAGTCTCATGACTGCCACGTGATTATGACGCAATTGCTTCCGGTTGCATTGAGGGGGCTTCTACCGGAAAACGTTCGATTAGCCATTGTGAAGCTATGTGCATTTCTCAATGCAATCTCTCAGAAGGTAATCGATCCAGAAATCATACCAAGGTTAGAAAATGATTTGGTGCAATGTCTTGTCAGTTTCGAGTTGGTGTTCCCACCATCCTTCTTCAACATCATGACGCACGTCCTAGTTCACCTATGCGAAGAGATTAATGTTTTGGGTCCTGTATTTCTACACAATATGTTCCCCTTTGAGAGGTTCATGGGAGTCTTAAAGAAATATGTTCATAACCGTGCTAGGCCAGAAGGAAGCATCTCCAAGGGCCATGAAAATGAGGAGGTCATTGAGTTTTGTATTGACTTTATTCCTGACCTTAAGCCGATTGGTGTTCCTGAATCGCGGCATAAGGGCAGACTGGATGGAAAAGGCACGCTAGGAGGGGAACAAATAATATGTATGGACGGACATTCTCTCACTGAAGCACACTACACAGTTCTACAGAATTCCGCCTTGGTGGCTCCGTATATGGATGAACACAAGAATTTGCTACGCTCCAAACACCTGGAGCGGTCTGATGACTGGATTACACGTGAACAAACCAGGAGTTTCACCAGCTAGTTGCAGACACGTACCATGCATGACACCTCTATTGAAGATGACCTGTACTTGCTGTCCCAGTTACCATCTTCGAATATAATGACTTTCAAAGGGTACAAGATAAATGGTAATACATTTTACACGATCGCCCAAGATAAGAAGAGCACCAACCAAAATAGTGGTGTCCGCTTTGATGCAGAAACCAAGACGGGAAAGGAAACATATTATGGTTATATACAGGACATATGGGAACTTGACTATCGACGTGGTTTGAAGGTCCCTTTGTTTCGGTGCAAATGGGTCAATATGACACGAGGCGGGGTAACGGAAAACCGCAGTACGGAATGACAACAGTGGATCTCAACAATCTTGCGTATGCAGACGAACCATTCGTCCTAGCCAATAATGTGGCACAGGTTTTCTATGTGAAGGACATGTCTACCAAGCCAAGAAAAGGAAAAGATAAGGAAGCGAATGCATCGTACGATGAGCCAAAGCGGCACATAGTTCTTTCTGGGAAGAGAAACATCGTGGGAGTGGATGACAAGACAGACATGTTAGAAGATTATGAAAAGTTTGATGAAATTGCTCCATTCACAGTGAATATTGACCCGAGCATCCCGTTAAATGATGAAGATTTTCCATGGTTACGGCGCAAAGGGACACACGCGAAGAAAAAGTTTCACACCCAAAGATCTGGGATGTGATCAGCTTCACTATCATCACTCTCTTCTGTGTTTCACACCCAGGAGGGAATCTCTGTAATAGTTAGGGTAGTTATGTGTTTTGGCATTTGAAACGCGAAGAAATTTTATGTGAAAACAAATTATTTCATGCCTTTACTGATTTTTAAAGTTAAGTTATTCACAAACTAGTGATTCACACTAATTTCAAATAATTCAAAATTTAAACTATTCAAGTTTGAAAACTACGGGCACTAATAGAAAGTTTGTAATTTTTTGTACCTAAAGCAAAAATATTCACAAAAAAACAACTCAAAAATAAAAAAAGCAAAAAAATTAAAAAAGCCCGCCTACTGGGCCAGAGCGGCCTGCATACGACTAGAAACCCAACCTATTGTTGGGCCAGGATGCAGGCCCGCAAAGGCCTAGTAGGCCCACAGGGCAACACAAAACATGTAGGCCCAGTAGGCCTGCTTTGGAGAGGAGCTCGAGAGAGCTACCGCACGGGGGGTTATAAACCAGTGCGGACGCCCCTCGGCTAGCGAGGTGGGATTAAAATTGCCGCACCGCACCTTGCCAGCGCACCCCCTTTAGTACCAGGTGGTGGCACCAACCGGTACTAAAGGGGGGGCCTTTAGTACCGGTTAGAGCCACCACCCAGTACTAAAGGGGGTGCGGTTCCTGCCGCTTGGCCTGGCCAAAACAGGCCTTTAGTATCGGTTGGTGGCTCCAATCGGTACTAAAGGTCCATCCTATATAACTAAACACTTCAAAAACTTCAGTTTCTCATTGCTTCTTCTCCTCTGCCCCGTCGCCCGCCGCCCCCGTCTCCATATCCCTCGTTGCCGCCCCCGTCACCGCCCCGTCCACGTCGTCGCCGCCCCGTCGTCCTCGTCCCCGTCGTCACCGCCGCGCCGTCCCGGCCCGTCCCACGTCATCCCCGTCCCCGTCATCGCCGCCCCGTCCCCGTCGTCGCCGCCCCGGTCCGTACGTCCCCGTCCTCATCGTCG
>NC_041384.1:599280300-599315626 GCF_002162155.2 Triticum dicoccoides
TAGTTAGTTATATAGCATTATTAGAAATGTTATAGAAATGTTAGAATTGTTAGAAATTTATCTGTTTTTTAGTTATAGAAATAGTTATAAAAAGTTAGAATTGTTAGACATTTTTCTGTTTTTTAGTTATAGAAATAGTTATAAAAAAGTTAGAAATTTTTCTCTTTTTTAGTTATAGAAATACTAGAAATGTTATACAAATGTTAGTTATATATATAGAAATGTTATATATTTTTTCTGTTTTTTAGTTATAGAAATATTAGAAATGTTAGTTATATAGCATTGTTAGAAATGTTATAGGAATGTTAGTTATATAGAAATGTTAGAAATTTTAGTTATCAAAATCCAATCATTAAAAAATGTTACTTTTTGCGGGCATATAGCTAGTATTTGTTCTCGACGATGCCCGGCCCGCATCCTCGCCGTCGACCCATCCGCGACGACGTCCGGCTGACCCATGTCCGGGACTAGGCTCCGCCGGGCTGGCACTGGGAGGTGCTGCCTGGAGGGGCGCACCGCTTGATGAGGAACCCGACCCCGATTGTCGACCCTGATCTCGTTTGGTGGCGTTCGCGTGGGCCAGTTTCGGTGTGGAGGGAGCCGGCCCCGCCGAAGGTGGTACGTCACTGTGTTAGGGAGGAGGATGAGCACGTCCATCGCTACATGGTTGCGTTAGAGGGCGGCAGGTTCTCCAATACCTGGCAGTTTCTTCAGGGATCTCACTTCAGCTATGATCCTGTGAGGGTTCCTTCTCTTTGGGTGTCCACCGCCCGCGCCGCATGATCCGACGATGTATTCGAGATTATATATTATTCGAGACGATGTATTCGAGATTATATCTATTATTCAAGACGATGTATTCGAGATTATATCTATTATTCGAGACGACGTATTCGAGATTATATTTGATGATGCTTATTATGTACTATGATTGATTCAGTTTTTCCTTATTAATTGATTGCATCCATGCATTGTAATTTGAATATATTTCTTTTGGATTAGTTAAACAAAACCTATGGCGGACAATACCGGCAGAGAGGGAGAAGAGGCCCTGTTCAATATCATACGCAATCCTCGCGGGCCAGATGATGATCAGAATGAAGAAGATTATGACGGCTCTGAATATCTAAACAACACCGGGGAGGGCGATATGATATTCGATCGCGACGACCGAATTGATGAAGTTATGAACTATGAACATGACGAAGAAAATGTTGATCTTGAAACAACAATGACCGGCGAGGTATATATATTTACATAAGCAGGCATCTGGTGATCATCACATGTTTTAAATGACTTGAAGATATATTAACGAATCGATCTTTCTTCTTTTAGCCATCCGGATCGAGCAAATCTTCAGGCAACAGGATGAAACAAGGCCCGAACAAAAAGTTGAAGGAGGGCGTAAAGTACAATATTGAGGCAATCAGACCTAATGGCGAACCATTAGCGCCTAAGAAGATTGCGAACAAGTTCATTCGTTAGTGCGGAGTTCTTGTGAAGGACCAACTCCCGATCTCCCTTCAAGAATGGAGAGAGCCAGCAAAGCCACGTCCAGGAGTTACTTTTGTCGATGACAGACAAAAATATTTGCTTTGGGAAACGCTCATGGAACATTTCACCCTACCAGATCATTTCACAGATGCAGATGTGGAGAAAGTCAAGGACGCTGCTCTTAGGAAGATGGCGGTTGCATTCAAGAACCACAAGATTCGTGAATGGGCTATGTACGTAAAGGGAGGAAGGAAGACTCCAGTATTCGAGGGAACCCTAGAGAAGCAAAGTGCTCATTGGGACGATTTCGTGAAATTCAAGGATTCGGAATTATCTAAGGAACGATCCAGAATAAACAAGGCCAATGCCGCAAAAAAGGATAAGTTCCATAAGCTGGGGCCAAGTGGCTATGCAGTGGGAATGCCTAAGTGGGATAAGTCTGAGAAAGAGATGTTGGATGCATTGTCACTCCAGAAACATTGAGAGGCCCCCCAGGTGCAGGACTAGGTTCTATGCGCATGGAGGGGAGTTGGACCCGAAGACAGGCAAAGTTTCGAAGAAGGCATGTCTGGACGGAGCTGAAGATAAGCTACTTGTTGCAATAGAAGAGGCTCGATCGGGGTTGTTCGAGCCCAACAGAGAGAACAACGAGCTTACGTGTGCCCTGGGAAATCCTGAACACCCGGGAAGAACACGAGGCATGGGCGCTATTCCGTGGTATGAGGGGTTTTCGGACTGGAATGCCGACTACAGAACCCATGTGAGAAAGAAGATTGCGGAGGAGAAGAAGAGGAAGATGGAGGAGGAGCAGAGGAAGCTAGACTATGAACGCCTTCAAGGCCTAGAATCAGCGCACACGGACTTGGCAATCAAATTCCAGCGGCAGCAGGAGCAAATCGACTCACTTAGCCAGCGAAGGGGGTCTCAGCAGCTAGCGGATGATCCACTAATGGATAGCACCGTCCCATCCATGCCGAGAAGCAGCATGGGTTCCGCCCCGGGCGATGCATTGCTGGATAGCTACCCAGTGGATGACATCATGGAGAACACTAACTACGAGCTACACTTCAAAATGAAGAACATATCCATGAAGGTGGCGGACGCCCTTGCTTTTACAAATCCCCCCGAGGCAACCTTCCATTGCAACCCGATTCCAGCGGGCTATGCTCGTGTCTTGGTTGATGAGGTGGTGGACCAATATTCGGGGCTAGAGCTTGACATTCCTGGAGGTGACGATGAGCACACACTAGGAGAGGCCAACCATCATATCATCCTATGAAGAAAGGATTGAATCATCTTTCGAAGGCCACCGACACCGCGTCATCCGACTCCTCGTCGCAGTCCGCCGCCGAGTCAGCAGACTCCCGCTCCTCCAAGTCCACCAACGCGTCAGGCCACTCCTCCTCCAAGTCTGGCACAGCTTCAGGCCACTCCTCCTCCAAGGCCGGCAAAGCGTCAAGCCACTCCTCCTCCAAGTCCGACACAGCTTCAGGCCACTCCTCCTCCTCCAACTCAGCCACGTCAGCCGTCTTCGCCGCCTCAGCAATCACGGAAGAGAGCCGCCTCAGCTATGGTGCGTAGCAGTACAAGTCGAGGTAGTACTGGAGGTACAGGCAGAGGCAAGCAATTTCAATATGGTCCAAGCCTCGCGCCTCTTCCGCAGAGGCCTTACGACAAGTCCGAGGAGGAAAACGTAGCCATATCGAAGGCTGGGGTGGAAGCCCATTTCGCACCGAAACCGCCACCGCCGCCAAGGGAGAAAGTGCCTGTGGAAAAGATTGACCACTTCATTCATATGGCTAGACCACCAGCTCCCAAGCCTGTTGACATAGACTATGAGCGCCACATCAAGAATTTAAATCGAGCACGTCTACAGAAAGAGGCGAGCTCGAGCTCGAGCAAATCAGCTGGCAAAAGGAGCGGTAAAACTGTTCCCCAGCTGGGAGAACAGGCGGCGCAATCAATCCCCCCGCTTGTTGTGCCAACAACACATGAGAGTAGGCGCGCCCAATATTATTGTGGGCAAACCGTTAACATTCCCGGGGTGGGCGATGTGGTAATAACCGAGGAGCATATTGCGCAGGCTGAATCGATCGGGATCACTGTTGGACAACTCCTCGATATCGAGCCCATGTCTCCGACTAGAGAGGAGGAAATAAAACGGAAATATGCCCGGGGCCAACCTTTGGTCGAGCCAGAGGAGGTCAATAAGCTCCCTACGAGAATGTATGAATTGCATCAATGGTACATGGACATTACCAAGATTTCCAATCGAGAGTCCCTCATGGTGAATGTCAACAAGGAGCATTACTACCATAAGAAAGCTGTGACCGTTGAGTATTCAGAACTATTTCAGCTATACAATAAAGACGCACTCGACAAATCTATCATGAGTTGCTATTGTCTGTAAGTGATTTCTTTCTGTAATTTAAGTCTCAAGCTAGCTGTAGTGATCATTTTGATCAATCATTACCTGTAATTATCCTCACTATATTCTTTTCTGTGGTATTATGTAGGATGAAGATTTATGAAATGAAAAAAGGTGGACGCTATGGCATTGGGTTCATTGACCCAAATACCATTAATGAATACACATGGAAAATAGATCCATATCACGAAAAATGTGTAGAGGAAAGCATGCTACAGTTCTTCAAGGAACTCAAATACAATGAAGATATACTACTTCCTTACAACTTCCAGTGAGTCACACTGTCTTGTACTACAAATTATGTTTTTCCCTACTAGCTATAGCTACATGTTTTTGCTTACATATGCCCGCTTAATTAAGACATGCAAACATGTGTGCATGCAAATTTCACTGGATCTTGTTAATCATTAAAGTTGATGAAGGAACAGTTGAAGTACTAGACTCACTACTTAAGGAAGCAAGTGACTACACCATCATGAAGGGGATAGTCAAAAGGTAATTTCAATCATTATTAACTATATCTCGGCCTATTTAATTAGTTCGTCATTTCCTGATAACAACTATTTAATAACCCATTTATTCATTTTCTTTGTCGGCGGGCAGGGCTTGGGCAAAGTTCATCAGGGCCACTCCAGGCCCATGGAAACAAAATCTGAAATGGTATCGACCCAAGGTAAGTAATTATATAGTACTAGCTAGCTGCCATCTCTTTAATTATCATGCTTGATTAATTATTATCTGATCAAATTCCATTCTCATAAAGGACCTGAAGCAGGCGCCGGGGAATGATCTATGTGCACACTACGTTTGCGAGAACATTCGCATGATGGCGTCCAAGGAGCAAATCTTAAAGACACGAGTGGGTACGATATCGATTGTCAGAACACTATTCACAATTTTAACACCATTATCGATATCTAGTCACACAACTAATACACATGCATATTGATCTCCTTCTTAATAGTTCAAAGAGGTGCGGGACAAGTGAAATGATCGATATGGTTGACTAGAGGGGGGGTGAATAGGCAACTACCAATTTTTACTTTTCTTTACCAAATTAAACTTTGCATCAAAGTAGGTTGTCTAGATGTGCAACTAGGTGAGCAACCTATGTGATGCAATAACAACAAGCATACAAGCAAGCAAGAGAAGGAACACTAAAGAGCTTGCACAAGTAAAGGTAAGAGATAACTGAAAGAACATGCGGTGCCCCCATGTTTGGTTTTGGTAATTGATGACAATCTCACCATAGTCGATACCCTCGACTTGGGAGTAGCCTTGTGCTATCAAACGAGCCTTGTTGCGAATGATAATCCCATGGGCATCTTGCTTGTTCTTAAATATCCACTTGGTTCCTATGACATTGTGATTCCTGGTCGGTCTTGGCACCAATCTCCACACTTTGTTGCGCTCGAAGTTGTTGAGTTCTTCATGCATGGCATTGAGCCAATCCGGATCTTCTAGCGCTTCATAGACCTTGTGGGGTTCCACACAAGAGACAAACACGTGATGCTCACAATAATTTGCTAATTGTCTACGAGTGCTTACCCCCTTTCTTAAGCTTCCAAGCACATTTGTCATGAGATGATCCTTGGTGGAGAGCTTGGAAGCAACCTTGGCGGCACGACGCTCTAATTCCTCCTTGGGGGTGAGATGAGGAGTGGTCACATGATCATCTTGAGCGTCATCTTGGGCTTGTTCTTGTTCTTGAACTTGCTCGGAGGAGAGAACTTGACCTTGGGCATAACTTGATGTGTCAACACCGTCTTGAGCGTGATCTTGCCCTTGGTCATGTTCTTAAGGATGAGGGCCTTCATGTTGTTCTTCGGAAGTGTGTGGGCCTTGGGTTGGTGATGGCTCCACTTGAGTGGAGCTTTGTCCTTCTCCTTCGGCCACAAGGGGTTCCTCAATGGGTAGGATAAAGCCAACACCCATTCTTCTTATGGCTTGGGGAGGAATTTCATCACCTACATCACAAGTGCCACTTTTCTCCATTGGGAGCCGTTATTCTCATCAAACTCCACGTTACACGTCTCCTCAATAAGTCATGTGGATTTATTGAGGACACGGTATGCATGAGAGTTTGTAGCATAGCCAACAAATATGCCCTCATAAGCTCTAGCCTCAAATTTAGACAACCGAACACCTTTCTTGAGAATGAAACACTTACACCCGAATACTCGGAAGTACTTGAGATTGGGCTTGTTACCGGTGAGTATGTCATATGGAGTGTTGTTCAAGCCCTTGCGGAGGTAGAGCCGATTGGATGCATGACACGCGGTGTTGATGGCTTCGGCCCAAAAGTTGTACGGAGACTTGAACTCCGCCATTATGGTCCTTGCCGCATCCATCAACGTCCGGTTCTTCCTCTCCGCAACACCGTTTTGTTGAGGGGTGTAGGGTGCGGAATATTGATGCTTGATTCCCTCATCACTAAGAAATTCATCCAAGGTGTAGTTCTTGAACTCGGTGCCGTTGTCACTTCTTATTGTCAAGATCTTTGCATTGTGTTGACGTTGTGCTTCATTTGCAAAGTCAATGACGGTTTGTTGGGTCTTGCTCTTCCTCTTGAAGAAATACACCCACGTGTACCTTGAGTAGTAATCCACAATCACCAAGCAATACTTCCTACCTCCAAGACTATCGAAAGATGGAGGCCCAAAGAGATCCATGTGAAGGAGCTCCAAAGGCCTCTTCGAATAAATGATAGTCGTGGGAGGGTGAGCCTTCTCATGTAGCTTTCCTTCGATACAGGCACTGCAAGCACAATCTTTAGCAAAACTAACATTTGTTAGTCCTCGGACATGGTCCCCCTTGAGGAGACTTTGCAAAGATCTCATATTGACATGGGCTAAACGGCGATGCCAAAGCCATCCCACATCAACTTTAGCCATTAGTTATGTCGCGGTTTTAGTGGGTCGCTCCAAAAAGTTAATCACATAAAGACCGTTCTCGACATACCCAACAAAGGCTACTTTAAGAGTCTTGCTCCACAAGAGGGCCACGGTATCGATATCAAAGAAAGTGGCAAAGCCCATGATTGCAAGTTGACGAACCGAAAGTAAATTGTATGCAAGGGACTCAACAAGCATGACCTTCTCGATCGTGAGATCATGAGAGATGACCACCTTGCCAAGTCCCAATACCTTAGAATATGAGGCGTCACCCCACTCGACATTGGTGGGCATCGATGGAACCTTGTGCACATCCACCACCAAGTCCTTGCTTCCGGTCATATGATTTGTAGCCCCGCTATCGAGCAACCATGATCCCCCACCGGAAGCAAACACCTACAAGAGATCAATGCTTGGTTTTAGGTACCAATTTTGTGATGGGTCCTTTGATGTTAGTAACAAGGGTCTTTGGAACCCAAATAGACCATTCAATGTACTCATGAAGAGAACCAACAAATTTGGCATAAACATGCCCGTCACTAGCACGGCATAACACATAAGAAGGGTTAAAATCACCGGCTTTGTTGGGAGGGGTGGCATTGCCCTTCTTGACATTGCCACCCCTTGCAGTGTTCTTTTTCTTCTCCTCGGAGGCACTCTCTCCTTCCTTCACAAAGGTTTGCATGAGAGGAGGAGGACTTTTGGTCTTGTCATTCTTCTTGTTCTTGGAGTCGGGCACGTACCCAACCCCTTCCTTGGCCACAACTCCCTTTTGGTTGATCAAGAGATTGTTGAGGTTCTTCTTGCCTTGTATGCAAGACGCAAGACCTCTCTCAAGTTGCTCCTTCAACTTAGCATTTTCCTTAACAAGATGTATATGCTCACAACACGGGTTAGTAGCATTTGCATTGTCAATTAAAACCATATGAGGAAATGTTGTTTTCTCCTTAGTTAGCTTCACTTGGAGTTGATCATGAGACTCCTTGAGACTAGCGTGAATACCCTTCAAGGCCTTGTGGGCCTTGTCAAGTATATCAAACTCCTCTTTGAGGGTAGCAAGATCAACCCCGAGTTTGGCCTTCTCGGAGTTTAGCACACAAGAAACAATGAGGACATGATCATAATCTTTCTTTAACTTAGCATGATCAACGTTGTGTGACTCCTCAAGAGCCAAACGAAGACCACGCTCTTCCTCAAGAGCATTGGAAAGATCTGAAATCTCATCGGCATAGTCACGACTATGCCCTTCCATCTTAGTGATGGTGTTTTCATGATCCTCGATCATGTAATTGGCTTCACCAAGTTGTTCCAAGAGATCAACAAAGTGCTTCTTGGATTCTCCCTTGAGTTTGCCCATAAAGGCCTCAAACTCATTAGCCTCCACATTATCTCCATCAAGTTCATTAATGCTATCCGCCGGAGAAGGATGATTAATGATGGTAGTTTTGATGTTGGAGGTTATCTTGTTGGTGGCTTTAGCCATGAGGCACTTGGCGGTGATGCTCTCATTGGCTGAGTCAAAGAGAGATACCTGTGGAGTCGTTGTAATGGAAACGGAGGCCATGGCAATCGACTCATCACTTTCATCATCATCATCATCCTCATTGTACTCTTCTTGTACCACCAATGCCTTGGGAGTAGTCTTCTTGGTGAAGTTGCTCTTGTTGGGGAACGACTTGGCCTTGTCCTTTCGGATGAGCTTGCCACCATTGTCTTCCCTCTTCTCATATGGGCATTCCGCAACAAAATGACTCACGTTGCCGCAATTGTAGCAAGTCCTTACATGTTGCTTGCTCTTCGTGCCACTTGAGTTGTTTTTGCTAAAGTTTGGCCTCGAGTTTTTCTTGCTCCAAAATTTCCTTGAAGCAAGCGCCATGTGTTCATGATATGCATACTTCGTATCTTCGGGGTTGCTCTCCTCTTCTTCCTCTTCTTCTTCTTCAATGGTGAGCTTGGCCTTCAATGCAAGGTTAGGCCTCTTTGCCCTTTGGGAACGAAGCACCGCATTGTCAGCGGTCTTGTCCAAAATGTTCATGGCCACAAACTCATCCAACACTTCGCTTGAGGTCAAAGTGTGGAAGTCCGGTCTTTGACGAATGACGGAGGACATGGCCTTGTGATAGGGCATCATTGCCTTGAGGAATTTTCGCTTGATCCAATTGTCATCCGTGTCCTTGCTCCCGTGATCTCGTAGTGAGACCGCGAGTTTGGTTACTCTCCTATAAAGCTCACGAGGTTCTTCATCTTCTTTCATTGCAAACTCATCAGCCTCATCTTGTACCACTTCATAGTTGGAGCGTTGAATGCTTGCGCTTCCCCGGTAGAGAGAGACAACACAATGCCATGCATCTTTGGCCAAGGCGAATGGACGAAGATGAGGTAGGTCTTCGGGTGGAATTGCATCTTGAATGATGAAGAGAGCATTCTCATTGAATTGATTGTCCGCGGCTTCTCGAGGAGTGAAGTTGCTTGGATCATGTGGATAGATACCTTCTTCAATGATTCTCCAAAGGTTAGTGTTCACATGATTTAAATGACGTTTAAAGCGGTAAACCCAAGAATCAAAGTCCTCATTTTTCACAATCTTAGGGGGAGGACCGGCATGATTCAAATGAGTGGAAGGAATCGGTCCACCATAAACAAGTGGTGGTTCCACATGGGCAAAGATGCCGGTGCCATTCTTACCACTAGAAGAAGGAGCCTTTTCACTACTAGCTTCCCCCTTGTCGGGGATAGCATCCGTCACCTTGTTGGCGGGGTCACCCACTTTCAACGGTGCGGTGGATAGTTTAAGCCCCTCAAGAAATTTAGTAAACATGCTTTCAACTTCGGTCGTCATGGAGGTTTTCAATGTCTCCAAGGCTACATTGAACTCCTCACGAGAGACCGAGGTTCCCCCATCGCCCGTAGACGAGATTGGATTCACACCGGAGTGTTCCTCCACACCGTCTATGGTATCAACCATACTCTTTGGACAGTAAAGTCCTTAATAAAGAGACGAGGCTCTGATACCAATTGAAAGGATCAATATGGTTGACTAGAGGGGGGTGAATAGGCAACTACCAATTTTTACTTTTCTTTACCAAATTAAACTTTGCATCAAAGTAGGTTGTCTAGATGTGCAACTAGGTGAGCAACCTATATGATGCAATAACAACAAGCATACAAGCAAGAAAGAGAAGGAACACTAAAGAGCTTGCACAAGTAAAGGTAAGAGATAACTGAAAGAACATGCGGTGCCCCCATGTTTGGTTTTGGTAATTGATGACAATCTCTTTGGACTAATGGTTTCCTTGATTTATATTTGAAGGGTTTGTCCATAGGCTTTTCTTGGAGTACATGTGTTGATTTCAAGGAGAGTTTGTGTCGACCAAGGTGTTATTCAAGGAATTATCCAAAGATTGGTCATGTGAGAGTTGAGCTTATTGCAAGCATGTCTTGAAGAAGAAGATTGTGTGATCATTCATGTCTACCTTCAAGACATCATCCAAATGAAGAGAATTGGAAAGGTTCAAGGTTGATCAAGACTAAGTCAAGAGTGAATCAAGTTGATCAACTCACAAAGCGCAGAAGATGTACCGAGAGGGATCAAGTGATCCCATGGTATGGTAAGAACTGTCAATTACGCTTTGTGTACTAACCCATGGTCTTCGTGAGAGTTCTTTGTGGGGTTAGGTTGCGGTGTGCAAGTTCAACTGGAGCATCACGAAGAGATCAAATGCTTGAAGCTTGCCGTCCTTTGTGGTGATAATGGACTTGTGAAGATGTGCGGAAGGTGGCTCACCCATAGTGGAGTATGGGGGAGCAATCAACTAGTCTTCATCGAGTCAACACAATCAAGAAAGGTGGTCCAACTTGAGGGAGTCAAGATTGTCATCATCTAGCTCAAGTGGACCATGTGCAAGGCAAAGTTTGCCCTTGATAGGTTTTCTATTTTACCGGTCTCATGATGGTAGTTGGGAGACCGGGTTATAGGATCGATTGCCGTACTATCAAGGGGGGCTCTCAATGAGTAGCTTGATCGTATCGTTCGTAGAGAGCTCAAACCATTGCATCCTTGCATCATATTTCTTGGTTCTTGTTTGGTTCTCTTTGTGAGTCTTAGAGCTTATGGTCATCTTGATGACAAGCTTGAGTTCATCGAAAACGGAGTTCGCATGCATCTTCTATGATGTTTTCGATGTTGGAGGTTTTGCCGATTCTTCTCGGTTGGAGGTTTCACTCCTCTTTTTGTTAGGCATACCTCCCCTGCCTCTTCTTACTATAACAGAAGTTATGGTAGTTCTGGTTTTCTTGAGTGTGGTTTTGTCAGGGTCCCAACGGTAGTACCATGGTACCCAGCGGTAGTACCGCTGAGAGGTCACAAGCGGCAGTACCGCTCCGCAGCGGTAGTACCGGCTATGACTCTGCAGCAGTACTACCGCTGGCTTACCAGGTCCCTACCGCGTCGATTCGAGGGGTCTTTTTCTATGTCGGATTGTGCGGTACCTCGTTGCGGCAGTAGTGCGGCAGCACGGCTCCTTAGCGGCAGTGCCGCCCTTCCTCCGCGGTAGTACCGCCCGGTTCCCTCCTTCCCTTTACCCTTCGTTCTACGCGGCAGTACCGCCAAAGGCAGCGGTAGTACCGCTTAACCCAGCGGTAGTACCGCTGTCTCCTGCGGTGCTACCGCCTCAAGGTTCATGTTTTGTTGCTCCTTTTTCCTATTTCTTCCACCTGAGCGGTAGTATCGCTCGTGGAGCGGTAGTACCGCTCGTGTGCGGGCTGAGCACATAACGGTTGGATTTCCCCCACCTATAAAAGGGGGTCTTCTTCCCCAATGAACCTTATCCTTTGAGCTCATGTTCTTCCCCCATTGTTGACCTTCTTCGAGCTTGCTAACTCTCAATCCCTCCATGGTTTCTTGCTAGTTTTTTAGGGAAAAGAGAGAGGAGATCTAGATCCAGATTTCCACCAATCACTTTCTCCTCTATGTGAGGGGAACCCCTTGGATCTAGATCTTGGAGTTCTTTGTGTTCTCTTTCTTGTTCTTCCTCTCATTTTCCTCCCTAGCATTAGTTGCTTCAGTGGGATTTGAGAGAGAAGGACTTGGGCACTCCGTGTGCCCTTGCCATTGCATTTGGTGCATCGGTTTGAGTTCTCCACGATGATACGTGGAAGTTACAAGTTGAGAAGCTTATTACTCTTGGGTGCTTGGTACCCTTGAGCTTGTTCCTCTTGGGTGCTTGGGTGCCCTAGACAGTTGTTGGTGTTCGGAGCTCAATCATTGTGGTGTAAAGCTCCGGGCAAGCGTCGGGGTCTCCAATTAGGTTGTGGAGACCGCCCCGAGCAATTTGACGGGTTCTGGTGACCGCCCCCAAGGGTTGCCAAAGTGTACGGGTTCGGTGACCGCCCCCAAGGGTTGCCATTTGTACGGGTTCGGTGACCGTCCTCAAGGGTCCCTTAGTGGAATCACGGCATCTTGCATTGTGCGAGGGCGTGAGGAGATTACGGTGGCCCTAGTGGCTTCTTGGGGAGCATTGTGCCTCCACACCGCTCCAAACGGAGATTAGCATCCGCAAGGGTGTGAACTTCGGGATACATCGTCGTCTCCGCATGCCTCGGTTATCTCTTACCTGAGCCCCTTTACTTATGCACTTTACTTTGTGATAGCCATATTGTTTCTTGTCATATATCTTGATATCACATAGTTGCTTATATTGCTTAGCATAAGTTGTTGGTGCACATAGGTGAGCCTAGTTGTTTTAGGTTTTGTGCTTGACAAATTAACCGCTAGGTTTATTCCGCATTTGTTAAAGCCTAAACCGTAATTATTTTAAAACGCCTATTCACCCCCCCCTCTAGGCGACATCGACGATCTTTCAATAACCAAGAGTGGATCCGGTGAAGACGAGGATGTTTTACCGAAGTTCCTTCCTTTTGAGGGGAAGTACGTCTCCGTTAGAGCGGTGTGGAGGCACAATGCTCCCCAAGAAGCCACTAGGGCCACCGTATTATCCTCACGCCCTCACACAATGCGATATGCCATGATTCCACTATTGGTGCCCTTGAAGGCGGCGACCGAACCTTTACAAACAAGGTTGGGGCAATCTCCACAACTTAATCGGAGGCTCCCAACAAAACCACGAAGCTTCACCACAATGGACTATGGCTCCGTGGTGACCTCAACTGTCTAGGGTGCTCAAACACCCAAGAGTAACAAGATCCGCTAGGGATGAGTGGGGGAATCGAAAATCCCTTGGTGGAAGTGTAGATCGGGGCCTTCTCAACCGCTCCCGAGCAAATCAACAAGTTTGATTGGCTAGAGAGATAGATCGGGCGAAAATGGAGCTTGGAGCATTTAATGGAGCTTGAGAAATAAATGGAGCTTGAGGGGGAAGAGGTAGGTCAAAGGGAAGAAGGGGACCCCCTTTTATAGTGGGGGAAACAATCCAACCGTTGCCCCTCACCAACCAGCCCCGCACAGGGCGGTACTACCGCTAAGAGGGGGCGGTACTACCGCTAGGTCAGCGGTACTGCCGCACCAGCCAGCGGCACTGCCACGCAGAGGAGACTAGTAGAGAAAAGGACCCAACGCGGTACTACCGCGGTGGTAGGGGCGGTACTACCGCTCCTGGAACGGTACTACCGCCTCTACAACCGCAACTAGTGCCGCAAAACCCGACATGAGAAAAAGACCCCTCGAATCGAGGCGGTAGGAGCCAGACTGCCCAGTGGTACTACGGCAGCGGGGTCACGGGCGGTACTACCGCTGAGGAGCGGTACTGCCGCTTGTGACCCTTCGGCCGTACTACCGCTTGTAGTGCGGTACTACCGCTCGGACACAGAAGAGAGAGAGAGAATCTCTCCAAAGAGGTTGAGGACGAGGCGATGGTGCCAGGCACCCCAGCGGTACTACTGCTGTGGAGACACGGGTGGTACTACCGCTGTGGAGCGGTACTGCTGCTTGTGGCTCCTCAGCGGTACTACCGCTGCGTGGCGCGGTACTACCGCAGGGACCCAGACAGGACAAGGAAGAGAGGAGAGATCTCTTCAATGGAAAGGAAAAGCTCGGAGGGTGAGAAGCTGATGTGTACGTGTTGATTCCACCCATGCAATACCCCAGCGGACCCCCTCTTGATAGTACGGTGCCCTCTACGCAACTAGCCCACCGAGAGAGAAACGAAAGAGCTACACCGTCTTGAAAGACACTCCGAGGGGAAGAAAACGTCTCATGCCAGGGGAGAATCTGTGAACTATTCAAAGCACAAGATTAGTCCGCAAACATGTTGTCATCAATCACCAAAACTACCTTGAGAGAGATATGTTGTAACAACAAGCTCCTAGCACAAGACCGCATAGAAGCAATTCAAGAGGAAATAGTGGGATTTTTGCTTGACCAGGTCATAGATCCCAAAGGAGAATACTATTACCCGCTACCGCCCCCATGAACCACTTCCAATTGTTATCATGCTCCGAAGGCACCAATTAGCTAGGCTAATGCCACTAGCTCCGAAGGCACCAATTAGGAGAAATTGTGTGTGTATATATGTGTGAATTAATTAATGGTGGTTGTGTGAGACATTCGATGATATATATATATATATTATGATCGGTTCTACTAGAAATTCTATTTATATATATGCATAACGTGTACAATATGTAGTATCGTAAAATACCAGCAAACAAAAAATAATTAAATGGAGAACAAAAGATTAAATGAAAAAGAAATCATAAACCCCAAACCCCCTCCCCCCAACATTTTAATACCGGTTGGTGACACCAACCGGTACTAAAGGGCTCACTGCCCCCGAAGCTGGCTCGTGCCACGTGGTTGCCCTTTAGCACCGGTTCGTGCTGAACCGGTACTAAAGGGGGGCCTTTAGTGCCTACATTTTAGCGCCGGTTACCAAACCGACACTAAAGGGCCTTACGAACCGGTGCTATTGCCCGGTTCTGCACTAGTGACATATTCATAATATTGATGTCAAAATATGCAAAGTTGATAATGATAGTACAACATGCACTGCCGTTTAGGTAAGATTGGTGCAAAGCGCATGAAGAAACTCCATACTGATGGGCTTTTGGATTCACTTGATTATGAATCACTTGATGCTTGTGAACCATGCCTCATGGGAAAGATGACTAAGATTCCGTTCTCCGGAACAATGGAGCGAGCAACTGACTTGTTGGAAATAATACATACTGATGTATGCAGTCCGATGAGTGCTGAGGCTCGCGGCCGGTGTCATTATTTTTTGACCTTCACAGATGATTTGAGCAAATATGGGTATATCTACTTGATGAAACATAAGTCTGAAACATTTGAAAAGTTCAAAGAATTTTAGAGTGAAGTGGAAAATCATCATAACAAGAAAATAAAGTTTCTACGATCTGATCATGGAGGTGAATATTTGAGTTATGAGTTTGGTCTTCATTTGAAACAATGCGGAATAGTTTCCCAACTCACGCCACCTGGAACACCACAACATAATATAGTGTCCGAATATCATAACCGTACTTTATTGGATACGGTGCGATCTATGATGTCTCTTACCGATTTACCACTATAGTTTTGGGGTTATGCATTGGAGACAGCTGCATTCACATTAAATAGGGCACCATCTAAATCCGTTGAGACGACACCATATGAACTATGGTTTAGCAAGAAAGATAAGCTGTCGTTTCTTAAAGTTTGGGGTTGTGATGCTTATGTGAAAAAGCTTCAACCTGATAAGCTCGAACCCAAATCGGAGAAATGCATCTTCATAGGATACCCAAAGGAAGCTGTTGGGTACACCTTCTATCACATATCCGAAGGCAAGATATTTGTTGATAAGAATGGATCCTTTCTAGAGAAGGATTTTCTCCCGAAAGAAGTGAGTGGAAGGAAAGTAGAACTTGATGAGGTAGGTGTACCTTCTCCTGAATTGGAAAGTAGTTCATCACATAAATCAGTTCTAGTGATTCCTACACCAATTAGTGAGGAAGCCAATGATGAAGATCATGAAACTTCAGATCAAGTTACTACCGAACCTCATAGGTCAACCAGAGTATAGTCCGAACCAGAGTGGTACGGTAATCCTTTCTAGAAGTCATGTTACTAGACCATGACGAACCTACGAACTATGAGGAAGCGATGATGAGCCTAGATTCCACGAAATGGCTTGAGGCCATGAAATGTGAGATGGGATCCATGTATGAGAACAAAGTATGAACTTTGATTGACTTGCCCGACGATCGGCGAGCCATTGAGATTAAATGGATCTTCAAGAGGAAGACGAACGCTGATAGTCGTGTTACTATCTACAAAGCTCGAATTGTCGCAAAAGGTTTTTGACAAGTTCAAGGTGTTGACTACGATGAGAGTTTCTCACTCGTATCTATGCTTAAAGTCTGTCCGAATCATCTTAGAAACTGCCGCATTTTTTGAAATTTGGCAAATGGATGTCAAAACTGCATTCCTTAATGGATTTCTTAAAGAAGAGTTGTATATGATGCAACCAGAAGGTTTGTCAATCCGAAAGGTGCTAAGAAACTATGTAAGCTCCAGTGATCCATTTATTGACTGGTGCAAGCATCTCGAAGTTGGAATGTATGCTTTGGTAGTGTGATCAAAGCATATGGTTTTACACATACTTTTAGATAAGCATGTTGATACGTCTCCAACGTATCTATAATTTTTGATTGCTCCATGCTATATTATCTACTGTTTTGAATGTTTATGGGCTTTATTATACACTTATATATCATTTTTGGGACTAACCTATTAACCCAGAGCCCAGTGCCAGTTTCTGTTTTTACCCTGTTTTAGGGTTCCGAAGAAAAGGAAAATCAAACGGAGTCCAATTGACCTGAAACTTCACGGAACTCATTTTTGGAAGGAAAGAAGCCCAGAAGACTTGGAGTGCACGTCGGGGGATCTGCGAGGAGGTCATGAGGCAGGGGGCGCGCCCACCCCCTGGGCACGCCCTCCACCCTCGTGAGCCCCTCGTGGCCCCCCTGACGTACTTCTTCTGCCTATATATCTCCATATACCCTAAAAACATCCGTGAGCACAATAGATCGGGAGTTCCGCCGCCAGAAGCCTCCGTAGCCACCGAAAGCCAATCTAGACCCGTTCCGGCACCCTGCCGGAGGGGGCAATCCCTCTCCGGTGGCCATCTTCATCATCTCGGTGCTCTCCATGACGAGGAGGGAGTAGTTCTCCCTCGGGGCTGAGGGTATGTCCAGTAGCTATGTGTTTGATCTCTCTCTTTCTCTCTCGTGTTCTTGAGATGGTATGATCTTGATGTATCGTGAGCTTTGCTATTATATTTGGATCCTATGATGTTTCTTCCCCCCTCTACTCTCTTGTAATGAATTGAGTTTCCCCTTTGGAGTTATCTTATCGGATTGAGTCTTTAAAGATTTGAGACACTTGATGTATGTCTTGCCTTGGATATCTGTGGTGACAATGGGATATCATGTGATTCACTTGATGTATGTTTTCGTGATCAACTTGCGGGTTCCGCCCATGAACCTATGCATAGGGGTTGACACATGTTTTCGTTGTGATTCTCCGGTAGAAACTTTGGGGCACTCTTTGAGGTCCTTTGTGTTGGTTGAATAGATGAATCTGAGATTGTGTGACGCATATCGTATAATCATACCCACGGATACTTGAGGTGACATTGGAGTATCTAGGTGACATTAGGGTTTTGGTTGATTTGAGTCTTTAGGTGTTATTCTAGTACGAACTCTAGGGCTGTTTGTGACACTTATAGGAATAGCCCAACGGATTGACTGGAAAGAATAACTTTGAGGTGGTTTCGTACCCTACCATAATCTCTTCGTTCGTTCTCTGCTATTAGTGACTTTGGAGTGACTCTTTGTTGCATGTTGAGGAATAGTTATGTGATCCAATTATGTTAGTATTGTTGAGGGAACTTACACTAGCGAAAGTATGAACCCTAGGCCTTATTTCCAAGCATTGCAATACCATTTATGCTCACTTTTACCATTCGTTACGTTGCTATTTTTATTATTTCAGATCACAAATACCTTTATCTACTATCCATATTGCACTTGTATCACCATATCTTCGCCGAACTAGTGCACCTATACAATTTACCATTGTATTGGGTGTGTTGGGGACACAAGAGACTCTTTGTTATTTGGTTGCAGGGTTGCTTGAGAGAGACCATCTTCATCCTACGCCTCCTACGGATTGATAAACCTTAGGTCATCCACTTGAGGGAAATTTGCTACTGTCCTACAAACCTCTGCACTTGGAGGCCCAACAACGTCTACAAGAAGAAGGTTGTGTAGTAGACATCAAACTCTTTTGTGGCACCGTTGCCGGGGAGGTTAGCGCTTGAAGGTATATCTTTAGATCTTGCAATCGAGTCTTTTAGTTTCTTGTTTTATCACGGATTTAGTTTATAAAAGAAAATTACAAAAAAATGGAATTAAGTTTGTCTCATACGCTTCATCTTTTTAATATCTTTCGTAAGTATGATGGAAAGGAAAATTGTGCTCAAGTTCTAGAAGAAGAAATCTATAAAATGTTTGGCACTAAATATGTGAATGATGAGCATGATTGCAATGTTGTTAGTACGAATTCTTTGAATATCCATGACACTAATGATGATTGCACTAGTTATGATGAAAATGTCTCCTATAAACATGTCAATTTTTGTGGAGTGCATTGGGTTTGTAAGTACACACCAAATAGATAAGATAGATATTGCAAGAAGCATAAGTACTTAGAAACTAAATTGTTGCAAGAAGAGCTAGATGATTGTGCTAAAAATTTAAATTTTTTGGCCATACTTGTGAGCTTTGTAATGAACGTGGTCATTTAATTATCTGATGCAAATTGTTTCATGATCTAATCGCGTCCAAAAATTGTGATGACTTGATTGCCCTTGCACATCATAATGAACTTAGTTTGCTCTTGGGTTATGAAGAAATTAAACGTATAACTAAGGATGTTCCAAAATTTGCCCTTGATAAAGTTCTTCATTTTGATCTAGAGAAAATTTATATGTATTGTGCGGTGAATTGCATTGAAAATCCTTATATTGCCAACTACATAAAGAAAACAAAACAAATAGAATATGAAGAGAATACTAATGAAAGGGAAGAGACTTCGCAATACCCTCCTATTATTTCTTATGATGAATCAGGTAACGAGGAGGAGCCTCCTATTCAACCAATCTCATTAAAAAGGAGCTCCAAAAAGAGGATTGAACCCACACATGATGTGGTGAAGAAGAAGAAAAGAAAAAGGAAGATAGGTAAAAAGATATCTCTCCCAAATAGTACTGCTCCTATTACTATTGTGCCTCATGAAAATATAATTGTGGAAGATAATGATACTTCTTATTATCTTGAAAATCTTTTTGGCACTTGCTTGGACGAATATGATAATTGCTATACTATTGGTGCTATCCATACTATTAATTATGAGAGTGATTATGCTTATGATATGAAAAGTCCCAAGCTTGGGGATGCTATGTTTGATGAATAATATGTTTTTGAGAATATATTTTCTGCAATTAATGTTTGTTCCAAGCTTGGGGATGCTACGCTTAATGATAATATTTTTAGTATCCCAAGTTTTGATATGCAAATTTATAATGATAATAACATGCCTCCTACTTATGATAATTATTGTGATGATACATATGCTATAAAAAGTAGTGATGATTATATTTATAAAACTTTTCATGATTATGGTTACCCCTTTTCTGAACATTACTCTTTTAATGTAGAAACAATTTATAGTATTTGAGTCTCTTATGATACTCCCACTATTCCGAATGAGAAGAATCTTGCTTATGTGGAGAGTAATAAAATTTCTATGCTTGTAGATCATGAAAAGAATGCTTTAGGTGCTGGTTATATTGTTCAATTCATTCATGATTCTACTTAAAATTATTATGAGGGAGGAACATATGCTTGTAGGAATTGCAATAATATCAAGTTCCCTCTCTATGTGCTTAAAGTTTTGAAGTTATGCTTGTTTTGCCCTCCTATGCTAGTTGATTATTGTTCCCACAAGTTGTTTGCTCACAAAATCCCTATGCATAGGAAGTGGGTTAGACTTAAATGTGTTAGTCATATTCTTCAAGATGCTCTTTATGTTACAATTCTTATCCTTTATGTGAGCATCATTGAAATCATCATGCCTAGCTAGGGGCATTAAACGATAGCGCTTGTTGGGAGGCAACCCAATTTTATTTTAGTTCCTTGTTTTTTGTTCCTGTTTAGTAATAAATAATTCATGTAGCCTCTGTTTATATGTGGTTTTATGCTTTTAATTAGTGTTTGTGCCAAGTAGAACCTTTGGGAAGACTTTGGGAAAGTCTTGTTGATCATGGTGTAAAAAACAGAAACTTTAGCGCTCATGAGAATTGCTGCCATTTTTATTTGGAGAGTGCTATTTAGTTAATTCTTTTTTCAGATGATTAGTAGATAAATTCCTCAGGTCCAGCAATTTATTTGAGAATTTATGAGTTCCAGAAGTATACGTTTGATCCAGATTACTACAGACTCTTCTGTTTTTGACAGATTCTGTTTTTCATGTGTTGTTTACTTATTTTGATGAATATACGGCTAGTAAAATAGTTTATAAACCAAAGAGAAGTTGGAATACAGTAGGTTTAGCACCAATATAAATAAATAATGAGTTCATTACATTACCTTGAAGTGTTGATTTATTTTCTTATACTAACGGAGCTTACGAGTTTTCTGTTAAGTTTTGTGTTGTGAAGTTTTCAAGTTTTGGGTAAGGTTTCGATGGACTATGGAATAAGGAGTGGCAAGAGCCTAAGCTTGGGGATGCCCCGGAAGGCATCCCCTCTTTCGTCTTCGTTCATCGGTAACTTTACTTGGAGCTATATTTTTATTCACCACATGATATGTGTTTTGCTTGGAGCGTCAATTTATTTTATTTAGTTTTGCTTGCTGTTTGAATAAAATACCAAGATATGAAATTATTAAATGTTAGAGAGTCTTCACATAGTTGCATAATTATTCAACTACTCATTGATCTTCAGATATATCTTTCAGAGTAGTTTGTCGTTTGCTCTAGTGCTTCACTTATATCTTTTAGAGCATGGTGGTGGTTTTATTTTGAAGAAATAGATGAACTCTCATGCTTCACTTATATTATTTTGAGAGTCTTAATAGCATGGTAATTTTCTTAAAATCCTAATATGCTAGGTATTCAAGAATAGTAAAAACTTTCATATAGAGTATTGAATACTAAGAGAAGTTTGATGCTTGATGATTGTTTTGAGATATGGAGGTAATAATATCAAGGTCGTGCTAGTTGAGAAGTTGTGAATTTGAGGAATACTTGTGTTGAAGTTTGCAAGCCCCGTAGCATGCACGTATGGTAAACGTTGTGTAACAAATTTGAAACATGAGGTGTTATTTGATTGTCCTCCTTATGAGTGGCGGTCGGGGACGAGCGATGGCCTTTTCCTACCAATCTATCCCCCTAGGAGCATGTGCGTAGTGCTGAGGTTTTTGATGACTTGTAGATTTTTGCAATAAGTATGTAAGTTCTTTGTGACTAATGTTGACTCCATGGATTATACGCACTCTCACCCTTCCATCCTTGCTAGCCTCTTCGGTACCGTGCATTGCCCTTTCTCACATTGAGAGTTGGTGCAAACTTCGCCGGTGCATCCAAACCCCGTGATATGATACGCTCTATCACACATAAACCTCCTTATATCTTCCTCAAAACAGCCACCATACCTACCTATTATGGCATTTCCATAGCCATTCCGAGATATATTGCCATGCAACTTTCCATCATTCCGTTCATCATGACACATTCATCATTATCATATTGCTTAGCATGATCATGTAGTTGACATAGTATTTGTGGCAAAGCCACCGTTCATAATTCTTTCATACATGTCACCCTTGATTCATTGCATATACCGGTACACCGCCGGAGGCATTCATATAGAGTCATCCTTGTTCTAGTATCGAGTTGTAATCATTGAGTTGTAAAAAAATAGAAGTGTGATGATCATCATTATTACAACATTGTCCCAAGTGAGGAATAAATTAAAAAAAAGGGGAGAAAGGCCATAAAAAAGAGAAGGTCCAAAAAAAAGAGAAAGGCCATAAAAAAGAGAAGGCCCAAAAAATGAGAGAAAAAGAGAGAAGGGACAATGCTACTATCCTTTTACCACACTTGTGCTTCAAAGAAGCACCATGATCTTCATAGTAGAGAGTCTCTTGTTTTGTCACTTTCATATACTAGTGGGAATTTTTCATTATAGAACTTGGCTTGTATATTCCAACAATGGGCCTCCTCAAGTGCCCTAGGTCTTCGTGAGCAAGCAAGTTGGATGCACACCCACTTAGTTTCTTTTGTTGAGCTTTCATACATTTATAGCTCTAGTGCATCTGTTGCATGGCAATCCCTACTCCTTGCATTAACATCAATCGGTGGGCATCTCCAAAGCCCATTGATTAGCCTCGTTGATGTGAGACTTTCTCCTTTTTGTCTTCTCCACACAACCCCCTCATTATATTCTATTCCACCCATAGTGCTATGTCCATGGCTCGCGCTCATGTATTGCGTGAAAGTTTATGAGTTTGAGATTACTAAAGTATGAAACAATTGCTTGGCTTGTTATCGGGGTTGTGCATGATGAGAGCATTCTTGTGTGATGAAAATGAAACATGACTAAACTATATGATTTTGTAGGGATGAACTTTCTTTGGCCATGTTATTTTGAGAAGACATAATTGCTTAGTTAGTATGCTTCAAGTATTATCCATTTTATGTCAATATGAACTTTTGTCTTGAATCTTATGGATCTGAATATTCATACCACAATTAAGAAGAATCACATTGAAATTATGCCAAGTAGCACTCCACATCAAAATTTCTGTTTTTATCATTTACCTACTCGAGGACGAGCAGGAATTAAGCTTGGGGATGCTGATATGTCTCCAACGTATCTATAATTTTTGATTGATCCATGCTATATTATCTACTATTTTGAATGTTTATGGGCTTCGTTATACACTTCTATATCATTTTTGGGACTAACCTATTAACCCAAAGCCTAGTGCCAGTTTCTGTTTTTACCCTGTTTTAGGGTTTCGAAGAAAAGGAAAATCAAACGGAGTCCAATTGACCTGAAACTTCACGAAACTCATTTTTGGAAGGAAAGAAGCCCAGAAGACTTGGAGTGCACATCGGGGGATCTGCGAGGAGGTCATGAGGCAGGGGGCGCACCCACCCCCCTGGGCGCGCCCTCCACCCTCGTGAGCCCCTCGTGGACCCCCTAACGTACTTCTTCCGCCTATATATCTCCATCTACCCTAAAAACATCCGTGAGCACAATAGATCAGGAGTTCCGCCGCAAGAATCCTTCGTAGCCATCGAAAGCCAATCTAGACCCGTTCCCGCACCCTACCGGAGGGGGCAATACCTCTTTGGTGGCCATCTTCATCAGCCCGGTGCTCTCCATGACGAGGAGGGAGTAATTCTCCCTCGGGGCTGAGGGTATGTACCAGTAGCTATGTGTTTGATCTCTCTCTCTCTCTCTCTCTCTCTCTCTCTCTCTCGTGTTCTTGAGATGGTACGATCTTGATGTATCGCGAGCTTTGCTATTATATTTGGATCCTATGATGTTTCTTCCCCCCTCTACTCTCTTGTAATGAATTGAGTTTCCCCTTTGGAGTTATCTTATCAGATTGAGTCTTTAACGATTTGAGAACACTTGATGTATGTCTTGACGTGGATATCTGTGGTGACAATGGGATATAACGTGATTCACTTGATGTATGTTTTGGTGATCAACTTGCGGGTTTCGCCCATGAACCTATGCATAGGGGTTGGCACATGTTTTCGTCGTGATTCTCCGGTAGAAACTTTGGGGCACTCTTTGAGGTCCTTTGTGTTGGTTGAATAGATGAATCTGAGATTGTGTGACGCATATCGTATAATCATACCCATGGATACTTGAGATGACATTGGAGTATCTAGGTGACATTAGGGTTTTGGTTGATTTGTGTCTTAAGGTGTTATTATAGTATTAACTCTATGGTTGTTTGTGACACTTATAGGAATAGCCCAACGGATTGATTGGAAAGAATAACTTTGAGGTGGTTTCGTACCCTACCATAATCTCTTCGTTTGTTCTCCGCTATTAGTGACTTTGGAGTGACTCTTTGTTGCATGTTGAGGGATAGTTATGTGATCCAATTATGTTAGTATTGTTGAGGGAACTTACACTAGCGAAAGTATGAACCCTAGGCCTTATTTACAAGCATTGCAATACCGTTTACGCTCACTTTTACCATTCGTTACCTTGCTGTTTTTTATAATTTCAGATTACAAATACCTTTATCTACTATCCATATTGCACTTGTATCACCATCTCTTCGCCGAAATAGTGCACCTATACAATTTACCATTGTATTGGGTGTGTTGGGGACACAAGAGACTCTTTATTATTTGGTTGCAGGGTTGCTTGAGAGAGACCATCTTCATCCTACGCCTCCTACAGATTAATAAACCTTAGGTCATCCACTTGAGGGAAATTTGCTACTGTCCTACAAACCTCTGCACTTGGAGGCCCAACAACGTCTACAAGAAGAAGGTTGTGTAGTAGACATCACATGTATTTACAAGAAAGTGAGTGGGGGCTCTGTAGTATTTCTAATATTATATGTGGATGGCATATTGTTGATTAGAAATAATACATAATTTCTGGATAGCATAAAAGGATACTTGAATAAGAATTTCACAATGAAATACCTCAGTGAAGTTGCTTACATATTGGGCATCAAGATTTATAAAGATAGATCAAGACGCTTGATAAGACTTTTGATGTCTACTACACAACCTTCTTCTTGTAGACATTGTTGGGCCTCCAAGTGCAAAGGTTTGTAGGACAGTAGCAAATTTCCCTCAAGTGGATGACCTAAGGTTTATCAATCCGTAGGAGGCGTAGGATGAAGATGGTCTCTCTAAAACAACCCTGCAACCAAATAACAAAGAGTCTCTTGTGTCCCCAACACACCCAATACAATGGTAAATTGTATAGGTGCACTAGTTCGGCGAAGAGATGGTGATATAAGTGGTATATGGATGGTAGATAATAGTTTTTGTAATCTGAAAATATAAAAACAGCAAGGTAACTAATGGTAAAAGTGAGCATAAACGGTAATGCAATGATAGGAAACAAGGCCTAGGGTTCATACTTTCACTAGTGCAAGTCCTCTCAACAATAATAACATAATTGGATCACATAACTATCCCTCAACATCAACAAAGAGTCACTCCAAAGTCACTAATAGCGGAGAACAAACGAAGAGATTATGGTAGGGTACAAAACCACCTCAAAGTTATTCTTTCCAATCAATCCATTGGGCTATTCCTATAAGTGTCACAAACAGCCCTAGAGTTCGTACTAGAATAACACCTTAAGACACAAATCAACCAAAACCCTAATGTCACCTAGACACTCCAATGTCACCTCAAGTATCCGTGGGTATGATTATACGATATGCATCACACAATCTCAGATTCATCTATTCAACCAACACATAGGACCTCAAAGAGTGCCCCAAAGTTTCTACCAAAGAATCACGACGAAAATGTGTGCCAACCCCTATGCATAGGCTCATGGGCGGAACCCGCAAGTTGATCACGAAAACATACATCAAGTGAATCACGTGGTATCCCATTATCACCACAGATACGCACGGCAAGACATACATCAAGTGTTCTCAAATCTTTAAAGACTCAATCCGAGAAGATAACTTCAAAAGGGAAACTCAATCCATTACAAGAGAGTAGAGGGGGGAAGAAACATCATAGGATCCAAATATAATAGTAAAGCTCGCGATACATCAAGATCGTATCATCTCAAGAACACGAGAGAGAGAGAGAGAGAGAGAGAGATCAAACACATAGCTACTGGTACATATCCTCAGCCCCGAGGGAGAACTACTCCCTCCTCGTCATGGAGAGCACCGGGATGATGAAGATGGCCACCGGAGAGGGATTCCCCCTCCGGCAGGGTGCCGGAACGGGTCTAGATTGGCTTTCGGTGACTATGGAGGCTTCTGGCAGCGGAACTCCCGATCTATTGTGCTCTCTGATGTTTTAGGTTATATGGAGATATATAGGCAGAGTAAGTAGTCAGGGGGGTCACGACGGGCCCACGAGGGTGGAGGGCGCGCCCTAGGGGGTGTGTGCACCGCCTACCTCGTGGCCTCCTCGAAGGTCCCCTGACGTGCACTCCAAGTCTTCTGGGCTTCTTCCCTTTCAAAAATGGGTTCCGTGAAGTTTCAGGTCAATTGGACTCCGTTTGGTTTTCCTTTTCTTCGAAACCCTAAAACAAGGTAAAAACGGAAACTGGCACTGAGCTCTGGGTTAATAGGTTAATCCCAAAAAGATATAAAAGTGTATAATAAAGCCCATAAACATCCAAAATAGTAGATAATATAGCATGGAGTAATCAAAAATTATAGATACGTTGGAGACGTATCGGCATCCCTAAGCTTAATTCCTGCTCGTCCTCGAGTAGGTAAATGATAAAAAACAGAATTTTTTATGCGGAGTGCTACTTGGCATAATCTCAATGTAATTCTTCTTAATTGTGGTATGAATATTCGGATCAATAAGATTCAAGACAAAAGTTTAATATTGACATAAAAATAATAATACTTCAAGCATACTAACTAAGCAATTATGTCCTCTCAAAATAACATGGCCAAAGAAAGTTCATCCCTACAAAATCATATAGTTTAGTCATGCTCCATTTTCGTCACACGAGAATTCTCTCATCATGCACAACCCCGATTACAAGCCAAGCAATTGTTTCATACTTTAGTAATCTCAAACCTATAAACTTTCAAGCAATACATGAGCGCGAGCCATAGATATAGCACTATGGGTGGAATAGAATATGATGATGGGGGATTATGTGGAGAAGACAAAAAGGGAGAAAGTCTCACGTCAACGAGGCTAATCAATGGGCTATGGAGATGCCCACCGATTGATGTTAATGCAAGGAGTAGGGATTGCCATGCAACGGATGCACTAGAGCTATAAATGTATGAAAGCTCGACAAAAGAAACTAGTGGGTGTGCATCCAACTTGCTTGCTCATGAAGACCCAGGGCACTTGAGGAGGCCCATTGTTGGAATATACAAGCCAAGTTCTATAATGAAAATTTCCCACTAGTATATGAAAGTGGCAAAACAAAAGACTCTCTATCATGAAGATTATGGTTCTACTTTGAAGCACAAGTGTGGCAAAGGATAGTAGTATTGTCCCTTGTCTCTTTTTCTCTCATTTTCATTTTATTATTTTTTGGGCCTTCTCTTTTTTTTATTCCTCACTTGGGACAATTCTCTAGAAAATGATGATCATCACACTTCTATTTATTTACAACTCAATGATACAACTCGATACTAGAACAAAGTATGACTCTATATGAATGCCTCCGGTGGTGTACCAGGATATACAATGAACCAAGAGTGACATGTATGAAATAATTATGAACGGTGGCTTTGCCACAAATACTGTGTCAACTACATGATCATGCTAAGCAATATGACAATGATGAATGTGTCATGATGAACGGAATGGTGGAAAGTTGCATGGCAATATATCTCGGAATGGCTATGGAAATACCATAATAGGTAGGTATGGTGGCTGTTTTGAGGAAGATATAAGGAGGTTTATGTGTGAAAGAGCGTATCATATCACGGGGTTTGGATGCACCGGCGAAGTTTGCACCAACTCTCTATGTGAGAAAGGGCAATGCA
Organism: Triticum dicoccoides; assembly: GCF_002162155.2. Lineage (NCBI taxonomy): Eukaryota > Viridiplantae > Streptophyta > Magnoliopsida > Poales > Poaceae > Triticum > Triticum dicoccoides. The sequence goes on from NC_041384.1 coordinate 599,307,901, forward strand.
CGGTACCGAAGAGGCTAGCAAGGATGGAAGGGTGAGAGTGTGTATAATCCATGGACTCAACATTAGTCATAAAGAACTCACATACTTATTGCAAAAATCTACAAGTCATCAAAAACCTCTGCACTACGCGCATTCTCCTAGGGGGATAGATTGGTAGGAAAAGACCATCGCTCGTCCCCGACCGCCACTCATAAGGAGGACAATCAAATAACACCCCATGTTTCAAATTTGTTACATAACGCTTACCATAAGTGCATGCTACGGGACTTGCAAACTTCAACACAAGCATTTCTCAATTTCACAACTACTCAACTAGCACGACTTTGATATTATTACCTCCATATCTCAAAACAATCATCAAGCATCAAACTTCTCTTAGTATTCAAAACACTCGTAAGAAAATTTTACTAATCTTGAATACCTAGCATATTAGGATTCTAAGCAAATTACCATGCTATTTAAGACTCTCAAAATAATCTAAGTGAAGCATGAGAGTTCATCTATTTCTTCAAAATAAAACTACCACCATGCTCTAAAATATATAAGTGAAGCACTAGAGCAAATGACAAACTACTCCGAAAGATATAAGTGAAGATCAATGAGTAGTCAAATAATTATGCAACTATGTGAACACTCTCTATCATTTAATAATTTCAGATCTTGATAACTTATTCAAACAGCAAGCAAAGCAAAATAAAATGACATCTAAGAATATCAAACATCATGTGAAGAAGCAAAAAACTTAGGATCAACCGATACTAACCGATAGTTGTTGAAGAAGAAAGGTGGGATGCCAACCGGGGCATCCCCAAGATTAGACGCTTGAGAATTCTTGAAATATTATCTTGGGATGCCTTGGGCATCCCCAAGCTTGAGCTTTTGTGTCTCCTTAATTCCTCTCATATCACGGTCTCCCTAAATCTCAAAAGCTTCATCCACACAAAACTCAACAAGGATTTGTGAGATAAGTTAGTATAAACCATTGCCAAAACCTTGTCATACTCTACTGTAGCAAATCACTAAAATTATTATTCAACATTGCATTAATAGTCCTATCCTCAAATAGAATCATTATAGAAGCAAACATATGTAAAAAATGCAAACATAACAGCAATCTGCCTAAACAGGATAGTCTATAAAGAATGCAGCAACATCCATACTTCCCTAGGTCCAAAAATTATGAAAGAAAATTACCACTGTGAGGGGATGCCTTCCGGGGCATCCCCAAGCTTAGGCTCTTGGTCATCCTTGAATATTACCTTGGGTGCCTTGGGCATCCCCAAGCTTAGGCTCTTGCCACTCCTTATTCCCTAGTCCATCGAATCCTTACCCAAAACTTGAAAACTTCACAACACAAAACTTAACAGAAAACTCGTAAGCTCCGTTAGTATAAGAAAATAAATCACCGCTTCAAGGTACTGTAATGAACTCATTATTTATTTATATTGGTGTTAAACCTACTGTATTCAAACTTCTCTATGGTTTATAAACTATTTTACTAGCCATAGATTCATCAAAATAAGTAAACAACACATGAAAAAACAGAATCTGTCAAAAACAGAACAGTCTGTAGTAATATGGATCAAACGTATACTTATGGAACTCATAAAATTCTCAAATAAATTTCTGGACCTGAGGAATTTATATATTAATCATCTGCAAAAATAATTAAATAAATAGCACTTTCCAAACAAAAATGGCAGTAGTTCTCGTGAGCGCTAAAGTTTCTGTTTTTTACAGCATGATTAACAAGACTTTCCCCAAGTCTTCCCAAAGGTTCTACTTGGCACAAACACTAATTAAAAGCATAAAACCACATCTAAATAGAAGCTAGATGAATTATTTAGTACTAAACAGGAACAAAAAGCAAGGAACAAAGATAAAGTTGGGTTGCCTCCCAACAAGCGCTATCGTTTAATGCCCCTAGCTAGGCATGATGATTTCAATGAAGCTCACATAAAAGATAAGAATTGAAACATAAAGAGAGCATCATGAAGAATATAACTAGTGCATTTAAGCCTAACCCACTTCCTATGCATAGGGATTTTGTGAGCAAACAACTTGTGGGAACAAAAATCAACTTGCATAGGAAGGTAAAACAAGCATAACTTCAAAAATTTATGCACATAGAGAGGAAACTTGATATTATTGCAATTCCTGCAAGCATATATTCCTCCCTCATAATAATTTTCAGTAGCATTATGAATGAATTCAAAAATATAACCAGCACCTAAAGCATTCTTTTCATGGTCTACAAACATAGAAAATTTACTACTCTCCATATAAGCAAAATTCTTCTCATGAATAATAGTGGGAGCAAACTCAACAAAATAACTATCATGTGATTGAAAATTGAAATCAAGACGACAAGTTTCATTGTTATCACTATTCTTTAAAGCATACGTGTCATCACAATAATAATCATAGATAGGAGGCATGCTTTCATCATAATAAATTTGCTCATCAAAACTTGGGGGACAAAAAATATCATCTTCATGAAACATAGCTTCCCCAAGCTTGTGGCTTTGCATATCATTAGCATCATGGATATTCAAGGAAATCAAACTAACAACATTGCAATCATGCTCATCATTCAAATATTTAGTGCCAAACATTTTATAGATTTCTTCTTCTGGCACTTGAGCAAAATTATCCTTTCCATCATACTCACAAAAGATATTAAAAAGGTGAAGCGTATGAGACAAACTCAATTCCATTTTTTATAGTTTTCTTTTACAAACTAAACTAGTGATAAACCAATAAACTAAAAGACTCGATTGCAAGATCTAAATATATACCTTCAAGCGCTAATCTCCCCGACAACGGCGCCAGAAAAGAGCTTGATGTCTACTACACAACCTTCTTCTTGTAGACGTTGTTGGGCCTCCAAGTGCAGAGGTTTGTAGGACAGTAGCAAATTTCCCTCAAGTGGATGACCTAAGGTTTATCAATCCGTAGGAGGCGCAGGATGAAGATGGTCTCTCTCAAACAACCCTCCAACCAAATAACAAAGAGTCTCTTGTGTCCCCAACACACCCAATACAATGGTAAATTGTATATGTGCACTAGTTCGGCGAAGAGATGGTGATACAAGTGGTATATGGATGGTAGATAATAGTTTTTGTAATCTGAAAATATAAAAACAGCAAGGTAACTAATGGTAAAAGTGAGCATAAACGGTATGGCAATGATAGAAACAAGGCCTAGGGTTCATACTTTCACTAGTTCAAGTTCTCTCAACAATAATAACATAATTGGATCACATAACTATCCCTCAACATGCAACAAAGAGTCACTCCAAAGTCATTAATAGCGGAGAACAAATGAAGAGATTATGGTAGGGTACGAAACCACCTCAAAGTTATTCTTTCCAATCAATCCGTTGGGCTATTCCTATAAGTGTCACAAACAGCCCTAGAGTTCGTACTAGAATAACACCTTAAGACACAAATCAACCAAAACCCTAATGTCACCTAGATACTCCAATGTCACCTCAAGTATCCGTGGGTATGATTATATGATATGCATCACACAATCTCAGATTCATCTATTCAACCAACGCAAAAAACTTCAAAGAGTGCCCCAAAGTTTCTACCGGAGAATCAAGACAAAAACGTGTGCCAACCCCTATGCATAAGTTCACGTGGTCACGGAACTCGCAAGTTGATCACCAAAACATACATCAAGTGGATCACATGATATCCCATTGTCACCACAGATAAGCACGTGCAAGACATACATTAAGTGTTCTCAAATACTTAAAGACTCAATCCGATAAGACAACTTCAAAGGGAAAACTCAATTCATCACAAGAGAGTAGAGGGGGAGAAACATCATAACATCCAACTATAATAGCAAAGCTCGCGATCATCAAGATATTACCACCTCAAGAACACAAGAGAGACAGAGAGATCAAACACATAGCTACTGGTACATACCCTCAGCCCCGAGGGGCAACTACTCCCTCCTCGTTCCCTCGACCATATAAAAACAGCAAGGTAGCACGTGGTAAAAATGAGCACAAACGGTATTACAATGCGTTGAAACAAGGCCTAGGGTTCATACTTTCACTAGTGCAAGTTCCCTCGACAATAATAACATAATTGGATCACATAACTATCCCTCAACATGCAACAAAGAGTCACTCCAAAGTCACTAATAGCGGAGAACAAACGAAGAGATTATGGTAGGGTACGAAACCACCTCAAAGTTATTCTTTCCAATCAATCCGTTGGGCTATTCCTATAAGTGTCTCAAACAGCCCTAGAGTTCGTACTAGAATAACACCTTAAGACACAAATCAACCAAAACCCTAATGTCACCTAGATACTCCAATGTCACCTCAAGTATCCGTGGGTATGATTATACGATATGCATCACACAATCTCAGATTCATCTATTCAACCAACACATAGGACCTCAAAGAGTGCCCCAAAGTTTCTACCGGAGAATCACGACGAAAACGTGTGCCAACCCCTATGCATAGGTTCATGGGCGGAACCCGCAAGTTGATCACCGAAACATACATCAAGTGAATCACATGGTATCCCATTGTCACCACAGATACGCACAACAAGACATACATCAAGTGTTCTCAAATCTTTAAAGACTCAATTTTATAAGATAACTTCGAAAGGGAAACTCAATCCATTACAAGAGAGTAGAGGGGGGAAGAAACATCATAGGATCCAAATATAATAGCAAAGCTCGTGATACATCAAGATCGTATCATCTCAAGAGCACGAGAGAGAAAGAGAGATCAAACACATAGCTACTGGTACATACCCTCAGCCATGAGGGAGAACTACTCCCTCCTTGTCATGGAGAGCACCGGGATGATGAATATGGCCACCGGAGAGGGATTCCCCCTTCGGTAGGGTGCCGGAACGGGTCTAGATTGTCTTTCGGTGACTACAGAGGCTTCTGGTGGAGGAACTCCCGATCTATTGTGCTCTCTGATGTTTTAGGGTATATGGAGATATATATGCGGAAGAAGTACGTCAGGGGGGGCACGAGGGTGGAGGATGCGCCCCTACCTCGTGGCCTCCTCGAAGGTCCCCCGACATGCACTCCAAGTCTTATGGGCTTCTTTCCTTCCAAAAATGGGTTCCGTGAAGTTTAAGGTCAATTATACTCCGTTTGGTTTTCCTTTTCTTCGAAACCCTAAAATAAGGTAAAAACAAAAACTGGCACTGGGCTCTGGGCTCTGGGTTAATAGGTTAGTCCCAAAAATGATATAAAAGTGTATAATAAAGCCCATAAACATCCAAAACAGTAGATACTATAGCATGGAGCAATCAAAAATTATAGATACGTTGGAGATGTATCAACTTTCGATGAGTACATACCTTGATAAGATTTTGAAGGAGTTCAAAATGGATCAGTCAAAGAAGGAGTTCTTGCCTGAGTTGCAAGGTCTGAAGTTGAGTAAAGACTCAAAACCCGACCACAGCAGAAAATAGAAAGAGAATGAAAAGGCATTCCCTATGCCTCAGTCATAGGTTCTATAAAGTATGCTATGTTGTATACCAGACCTATTCACTATGAGTTTGGCAAGAGGGTACAATGGTGATCTAGGAATGGATCACTGGACAGCGGTCAAAATTATCCTTAGTGGAATATGGACATGTTTCTCAGTTATGGAGGTGACAAAAAGTTTGTCGTAAAGGGTTACGACGATGCAAGCTTTAACACTGTTCCAGATGGCTCTAAGTCTCAATCTGGATACATATTGAAAGTGGGAGCGATTAGCTAGAGTAGCTCCGTGCAGAGCATTGTAGACATAGAAAATTTGCAAAATACATACGACTCTGAATGTGGCAGACCCGTTTACTAAACTTCTCTCACAAAGCGAAACATGATCACTCTTTAGGTGTTAATCACATAGCGATGTGAACTAGATTATTGACTCTAGTAAACCCTTTCAGTATTATTCACATGGAGATGTGAACTAATCACATAAAGATGTGAACTATTGGTGTTAAATCACATGACGATGTGAACTAGATTATTGACTCAAGTGCAAGTGGGAAACTGAAGGAAATATGCCCTAGAGGCAATAATAAAGTTGTTATTTATATTTCCTTATATCATGATAAATGTTTATTATTCTTGCTAGAATGTATTAACCGGAAACTTAGTACATGTGTGAATACATAGACAAAAACAGAATGTCCCTTGAATGCCTCTACTTGACTAGCTCGTTAATCAAAGATGGTTAAGTTTCCTGACCATAGACATGTGTTTTCATTTGATGAACGAGATCACATCATTAGAAGAATGATGTGATGGACAAGACCCATCCATTAGCTTAGCATTATGATCGTATAGTTTTATTGCTATTAGTTTCTTCATGACTTATACATGTTCCTCCGACTATGAGATTATGCAACTCCCGAATACCGGAGGAGCACCTTGTGTGCTATCAAACGTCACAACGTAACTGGGTGATTATAAAGATGCTCCACATGTGTCTCCAATGGTGTTTGTTGAGTTGGCATAGATCGAGATTAGGATTTGTCACTCCATGTATCGGAGAGGTATCTCTGGGCCCTCTCGGTAATGCACATCATTATAAGCCTTGCAAGCAATGTGACTAATGAGTTAGTCACGGGATGATGCACGGAACGAGTAAAGAGACTTGCCGGTAACAAGATTGAACTAGGTATGATGATACCAATGATCGAATCTCGGGCAAGTAACATACCGATGACAAAGGGAACAACATATGTTGTTATGGGGTTTGACCAATAAAGATCTTCTTAGAATATGTAGGAACCAATATGAGCATCCTGGTTCCACTATTGGTTATTGACCGGAGATATGTCTCGGTCATGTCTACATAGTTCTCGAACCCATAGGGTCCGCACGCTTAACGTTCGATGACAATTTGTATTATGAGTTATGTGATTTGATGACTGAAGTTTGTTCGGAGTCCCGGATGAGATTACGGACATGACGAGGAGTCTCGAAATGGTCGAGAGGTAAAATTCATATATTGGAAGGCTATATTCGGACATCGGAAAGGTTCTGGGTGACTCAGGTATTTTTCAGAGTACCGTGGAGTTACGGGAATTCACCGGGAGAAGTAATGGGCCTTATTGGGCCATCCGGGAATAGAGGAGGTAGGCCAAGGGGAGGTGGCGCCCCCATGGGTCCGAATTGGACTAGGGGAAGGGGCGGCGCCCCCTTGCCTTTTCCTACTCACTACTAGGAAAATGGCTATAGATGGGATTGACACTAATGGCGCACCAGAAAGATGGTGCGCCATTAGTATATACTAATGGCGCATCACAATCTGATGCGCCATTAGAGTTTAAACAACTAATGGCGCACCATGCTACGGGTGCGCCATTAGTATCAAATTTTTTTTTAACTAGTGCGCCTGTCCAAACATACTAATGGCGCATCCCGGCAAAGTGCGCCATTAGTAGTTGTAACTACTAATGGCGCACTAGGCAGCAGGTGCGCCATTAGTATAGAATTTTTTTTTGAACTAGTGCGCCTATCCAAACATACTAATGGCGCATCCTGCCCAAGTGCGCCATTAGTAGTTGTAACTACTAATGGCGCACCAGGCAGTGGGTGCGCCATTAGTATAGGATTTTTTTTTGAACTAGTGCGCCTATCCAAACATACTAATGGCGCATCCTGCCCAAGTGCGCCATTAGTAGTTGTAAGTACTAATGGCGCACCATGCAAGAGGTGCGCCATTAGTAAGTGGGCA
>NC_041384.1:599320206-599320926 GCF_002162155.2 Triticum dicoccoides
TCAAACAACTTTTTAAATGCTAAAAAAAATTTTGTGGAGCCCACCTCGATCCCCCTCCATCTCGACCGCTATCCCACCTCGCCAGATCCGGTCCCCCTCGGCGCCGAGCACCCCCCAAGTCCACCGGCCGCCGCCGCCGACCCACCGCACCCTCGATTCCCCTACCCAACCGCCGCCGCCGACCCCCCGCACCCCGCGCACCGTCTTATAAAAAAAAATAAGTATCAAACAGCTTTTTAAATGCTACTGTCTTATAAAAAAATATTACTGTTATTATTTAAACAAGTTTGAACATATTTAAACATAAATAAGTATCAAACAGCTTTTTAAATGATAAAAAAAATTTGTGGAGCCTGGGAGTCGAACCCAGGACCTCCTGGTGTGAGAACTGGCTACTGACCAGTCGAGCTAGTAGAGGGAACTGGCTACTGCCCCGCCGCCTCGACGCCGCCCCGACGCCGCGACGCCGCCCCGACGCCGTGAGACGCCGCGACGCCGCCCTCTCCTCTCCCGACGCCGCCGCCCTGCCGCTTTCCCCACGGAGAAGGAGGAGGAAGAGGGGGCGCTCGCCGTTGACCTCGCCCGGCCGACTCCGGTGGCCAGGCCGACTCGCCATCACCCCGCCGCCCTCGTCGCCGGTGGCCCGGACGCCGCCCCGTCCACACCACCGTCGCCGGAGCACCCACACCACCACCCGGACCTCGTCGCCCCCGTGAGCTC
>NC_041384.1:599326258-599340724 GCF_002162155.2 Triticum dicoccoides
GATCTAGCTCGTACCGCGGAGAAGCCAAGTTGCAACAGGCGCCGTCTGGCGTTCAGCTCTCAGGAGACACCTCCAGCTGCCGACTTCACCGAGCCTCAGATAGGCGAGGTGCGAAATATTATCAGCCCCAACACACTCAAGAAGGCGGTCTGTGAGCAGAACTCGGTCCCATTACAGGAGAAGAAGAAGGCACGCAAAAGAAAGACTAAGAAGGGTGCGAGCCAGCCGGCACCGAGTACGATCCGTGCTCAGGACGGGCCACCTTCACCGCAGGATATCTCGAGGAGGGTGCATGTGGCGGGTAGGGCGATGCTACCACCAAATATGCTCAATGCTGCAACCGGTGCTATGCGGAGTCTGCACGACAGTGTTCTTTCTTTGGAGAAGCGGCGTCTCAGAGAGAAGGATGTGGCATACCCGGTTTTCGTGGCCAAGGTGCCAGAGGGCAAGGGATTTGTGGATGGCGACATCGGGGGTACGATCGTCCTGCGGTTTGATGACATCTTTGCTATGTTTAACCTTCATCCGCTGCACTACACCTTCGTTCGGCTATTTTCGCTGAGTATGGAGATGCGGATCATTCGCGACAAGACCCCGGACATCGTGATAGTCGACCCCTTCTACATGCGTGCCAAGATCTTGGGCAGCGCTGGGGACCGGCAAGTCGCGAGTTCTTACCTCGAAGGCGTCATTCTGGCAAACCAAGATAAGGATAACTTCCTCGTGCCTTACTTTCCCGAGTAAGTCCTCCCCTCAACCGGCCCGTAACATATGAATTCTTACTTTTCGATCGTTTTTCTTTTAACATTCCGTGTTTTCTGCAGTGACACACGTTGCACGCTCATCCTCCTAAGCCCCAAATATTCCATGGCCACGTATTTCGACCCGGACCGTCAGTCGAACGTAGACTACACAAATGTCAAGAAGGTTCTTGATGATGTTCTCCCCGGCTACGCCCAATCTGGAGGCACCTTCACCAGGCCTATTCGTAAGTACGGCAAGCACGTGTTCTCCCACAATACGACGTTCTACTGCGTCAAGAAGCTGCCTGGCGGTCAGAAGGGTGCCTACTACGCCATCCATCACATGCGGGCGATCGTACGGGACCATCATCAACTTCTGCTACCGAGTAAACTCCAAGATTGGGCCGCGAGCGTGTCGGCAATCCAGGACGCGGACCTCCGACAAGAATTCTTTCGCATCCAGTCGGAGTTTGCGGAAATCATCCATCAAGATGTCCTTCGTACCTCGGGGCAGTTCTACCTCAGAAATCAACCGTCCAACAGTGGCATCGACACAATGCTACAAATGCAGGATGACAACGCCCGTTCTTTCATGACTCCCACGATAGACGGCGGCTTCATCCACGCTCCGGTCCCTTGAGTCGAGTTGTCTAGTTCTGAAACATCGATTGGCTCATGTTGTAATTAAACTTTAATGAACTTGTAGTATGTCTCTTTGGTTTTGAGAGTCGTTCAACTTAGATGTAATCGATGCTATTAATGTCTTGCTTTTCTCTTCCGATCGTTCTGTTGCATAATTATATATTTCTTATGTATTGTCTGTGAATTGGTACTAACGTTTCGTTTGGCTAGTGCATAGTGATGCCGACGTATGTCGTGTACAAGGGTAAGGTTCCCGGAGTCTATGATGATTGGGAGGAGTGTCGGAGACAGGTTCACCGATTCAGCGGTAACAGTTACAAAGGGTACACCACTAGGGCCGAGGCCGAATCTAGATACGCCCGCTATCTAGCGGGAGAGGGGAGGGAGCGTTGGAGGAACCGGATGAAGACGAGTTTCATCGTGATGATGCTCATCGTGATGACCGCAGCTCTCTTCTATGTGATGGTAGTTTAGATGATCGATATCGACTTGTAATGCGAAGACAAACTCGCTACTCACGGTCTCGAGACTTGTAATATAATGTTCTATCTTTGTTCGGTCTTTTTAATTCGGAGACTAATATGATGAATTGTATTCGGAGACTAATATGATGAATTGTATTCAAAGACTAATCTTCTATTGTATTTGATGAATCTATTGTTGATGTGTGCTGTCTATATTTTGTCAAATTATACATTTTGTAACCTGTGCAAAAAACAGAAAATAAAAAAATAAAAAAAAATCTAATATTCATACTAATGGCGCATCACACGACAGTGCGCCATTAGTATGACAGTGCATACTAATGGCGCATCACCGGGTAGTGCGCCATTAGTATGCTACGGTTACTAATGGCGCATCCAGAGGTGGTGCGCCATTAGTATGCCAAAGCACCTGGGTATACATGCCAACTGGGAGGCATACTAATGGCGCACCCTCGCATATACTAATGGCGCACCAGGTGGTGCGCCATTAGTATACCAGATACTAATGGCGCACCAGCTGGTGCGCCATTAGTAAAAATTACTAATGGCGTGCTATCAGTGGCGCACCAGTGATGCGCCATTAATGGCCATATTAGGTGCGCCATTAGTAGTGGTATTTCTAGTAGTGACTCCCTCTCTCTTTCCCTTTTTCCTTCTCTCCTACTCTTAAAAGGAAAGGGATTCCTACTAGGACTTGGAAGTCCTAGTAGGACTCCATACTATTGGCGCACCCCTAGGGGACGGCCTCTCTCCCTCCCTCCTTTATATACGTGGGCAGAGGGCACTCCAAAGGCGCACCAGATCTTCTCTTAGCCGTGTGCGGTGCCCCCCTCCATAGTTACACACCTCGGCCATATCATCGTAGTGCTTAGGCAAAGCCCTGCGCCGGTAACTTCATCATAACCGTCGCCACACCATCGTGCTGACGGAACTCTACCTCGTCCTCAACTAGATCAAGAGATCGAGGGACGTCATCGAGCTGAACGTGTGCTGAATGCGGAGGTGCCGTACGTTCGGTACTTGGATCGCGAAGACGTTCGACTACATCAACCGCGTTACTAAATGCTACCGCTTTCGGTCTATGAGGGTACGTGGACACACTCTCCCCACTCATTGCTATTAATCTCCTATATAGATTTTGCGTGATCATAGGTATATTTTTTGAAATACTGCGTTCCCCAATAGTGTCTTCAGAGCCAGGTCTATGCATAAATGTTATATCGACGAGTAGAACACAATGAGCTGTGGGCGATAATAGTCATACTGCTTACCAGCAGCGTCTTACTTTGATTCGGCGGTATTCTTCGATGAAGCATCCCGGACCGACATTACATGACCGCGTTCATGAGACTGGTTCTACCGACATGCTTTGCACACAGGTGGCTGGCAGGTGTTTGTTTCTCCAACTTTAGTTGAATCGAGTTTGACTACGCCCGGTCCTTGATGAAGGTTAAAACATCACACTTGACGAAAAATCGTTGTGGTTTTGATGCGTAGGTAAGAACGATTTTTGCTAGAAGCCCATAGCAGCCACGTAAAACTTGCAACAACAAAGTAGAGGACGTCTAACTTGTTTTTGTAGGGCATGTTTTGATGTGATATGGTCAAGACATGATGAGATATAAATTTTTGTATGAGATGATCATGTTTTGAAAAAGTTATTGGCAACTGGCAGGAGCCTTATGGTTGTCTCTTTATTGTATGAAATGCAATCACCATGTAATTGTTTTACTTTATCACTAAGCGATAGCGATAGTCGTAGAAGCAATAGTTGGCGGCACGACAACGATGCTACGATGGAGATCAAGGGGTAAAGCCGGTGACAATGGTGATCATGACGATGCTTTGGAGATGGAGACCAAAGGCACAAGATGATGATGGCCATATCATATCACTTATTTTGATTGCATGTGATGTTTATTCTTTATGCATCTTATTTTGCTTACTACGGCGGTAGCATTATAAGATGACCCCTCACTAAATTTCAAGGTATAAGTGTTCTCCCTGAGCACCGTTGCTACAGTTCGTCGTGCCGAGATTCCATGTGATGATTGGGTGTGATAAGATAGTGATTGACAGAGTTCTCTAGTCACTATCACCAAGTTACTAGAACTTCGTGATGAACTATAATATGCAAGGGATGATGAAAATGATTCCCAAGCTCTTCGGGATGCTAAAATCGGCAAAGGTAGAAATCAAGAAAGAGCATCAAGTGTTGATGGTTAACAAGATCACTAGTTTCAAGAAAAGGGGCAAAGGAAAAGAAAGGGAACTTCAGGAAAGAATGGCAAGCAAGTTGCCACTCCCGTGAAGAAGCCCAAAGCTAGACCTAAGCCTGAAACTAAGTGCTTCTACTACAAAGGGAATGGTCACTAGAAGCGGAACTACCCCAAATACTTGGCGGATAAGAAGGATGGCAAAGTGAACAAAAGTATATATGATATACATGTTAATGATGTGCACTTTACTAGACTTCATAGTAGCCCCTGGGTATTTGATATTGGTTCAGTTGCTATGATTAGTAACTTGAAACGGGAGTTACAAAAATAAACAGAGACTAGTTGAGGGCAAGGTGACGATGTGTGTTGGAAGTGATTTCAAGGTTGATAAGATCACCATCGCACACTCCCTTTACCTTCGGGATTAGTGTTGAACCTAAAATAAATGTTATTTGGTGTTTGCGCTGAGCATAATATGACTGGATCATGTTTATTGCAATACGGTTATTCATTTAAATCAAAGAATAATTGTTATTCTATTTACATGAATAAAACCTTCTGTGGTCATACACCCAAGGTGAATGGTGTATTGAATCTCAATCATAGTGATACACATATTCATAATATTAATGTCAAAAGATGCAAAGTTGATAATGATAGTGCAACATGCACTACCGTTAAGTCAGATTGGTGTAAAGCGCATGAAGAAACTCCATACTGACGGGATTTTGGAATCACTTGATGCTTGCGAACCATGCCTCATGGGCAAGATGACTAAGACCCCATTCTCCGAAACAATGGAGCGAGCAACTGACTTGCTGGAAATAATACATACTGATGTATGCAGTCCGATGAGTGTTGAGGCTCGTGGCGGGTATTGTTATTTTCTGGCCTTCATAGATGATTTGAGAAAATATGGGTATATCTACTTGATGGAACATAACTCTGAAACATTTGAAAAGTTCAAAGAATTTCAGAGTGAAGTGGAAAATCATTGTAACAAGAAAATAAAGTTTCTACGATCTGATCGTGGAGGTGAACATTTGAGTTATGAGTTTGGTCTTCATTTGAAACAATGCGGAATAGTTTCCCAACTCACGCCACCTGGAACACCACAGCATAATGGTGTGTTCGAACGTTGTAACCGTACTTTATTGGATATGGTGCGATCTATGATGTCTCTTACCGATTTACCACTATCATTTTGGGATTATGCATTAGAGACAGCTGCATTCACATTAAATAGGGCACCATCTAAACCCGTTGAGACGAAACCATATGAACTATGGTTTAGCAAGAAACCTAAGCTGTCGTTTCTTAAAGTTTGTGGTTGTGATGCTTATGTGAAAAAGCTTCAACCTGATAAGCTCGAACCCAAATCAGAGAAATGCATCTTCATAGGATACCCAAAGGAAACTGTTGGGTACACCTTATATCACAGATCCGAAGGCAAGATATTTGTTGCTAAGAATGGATCCTTTCTAGAGAAGGATTTTCTCTCGAAAGAAGTGAGTGGGAGGAAGTAGAACTTGATGAGGTAGTTGTACCTTCTCCCAAATTGGAAAGTAGTTCATCACATAAATCAGTTTCAGTGATTCCTACACCAATTAGTGAGGAAGCCAATGATGAAGATCATGAAACTTCAGATCAAGTTACTACCGAACCTCATAGGTCAACCGGAGTATAGTACGAACCAGAGTGGTACGGTAATCCTTTCTAGAAGTCATGTTACTAGACCATGATGAACCTACGAATTGTGAGGAAGCGATGATGAGTACAACTTCCACGAAATGGCTTGAGGCCATGAAATATGAGATGGGATCCATGTATGAGAACAAAGTATGAACTTTGATTGACTTGCCCGATGATCGGCGAGCCATTGAGATTAAATGGATCTTTAAGAGGAAGACAAACACTGATAGTAGTGTTACTATCTACAAAGCTCGAATTGTCACAAAAGGTTTTCGACAAGTTCAAGGTGTTGACTACGATGTGAGTTTCTCACTTGTATCTATGCTTAAAGTCTGTCCGAATCATGTTAGCAATTGCCGCATTTTATGAAATTTGGCAAATGGATGTCAAAACTACATTCCTTGACGGATTTCTTAAAGAAGAATTATATATGATGCAACCAGAAGGTTTTGTCAATCCGAAAGGTGCTAACAAAGTGTGTAAGCTCCAGTGATCCATTTATGGACTGGTGAAAGCATCTCGGAGTTGGAATGTACGTTTTGATAGTGTGATCAAAGCATATGGTTTTATACAGTCTTTTGGAGAAGCCTGTATTTACAAGAAAGTGACTGGGAGCTCTGTAGCATTTCTAATATTATATGTGGATTACATATTGTTGATTAGAAATAATACAGAATTTCTGGATAGCATAAAAGGATACTTGAATAAGAATTTTTCAATGAAAGACCTCAGTGAAGCTACTTACATATTGGGCATCAAGATCTATAAAGATAGATGGAGACGCTTGATAAGACTTTCGATGAGTACATACCTTGATAAGATTTTGAAGGAGTTCAAAATGGAACAATCAAAGAAGGAGTTCTTGCCTGAGTTGTAAGGTCTGAAGTTGAGTAAAGACTCAAAACCCGACCATGATAGAAAATAGAAAATAGAAAGAGAATGAAAAGTCATTCCCTGTGCCTCAGTCATAGATTCTATAAAGTATGCTATGTTGTATACCAGACCTATGCACTATGAGTTTGGCAAGAGGGTACAATGGTGATCCGGCAATGGATCACTGGACAATGGTTAAAATTATTCTTAGTGGAATAAGGACATGTTTCTTGGTTATGGAGGTGACAAAAAGTTCGTCGTAAAGGGTTACGACGATGCAAGCTTTGACACTGATCCGGATGACTCTAAGTCTCAATCTGGATACATATTGAAAGTGGGAGCGATTAGCTAGAGTAGCTCCGTGCAGAGCATTGTAGACATAGAAAAATTGCAAAATACATACTTCTCTGAATGTGGCAGACCTGTTGACTAGACTTCTCTCACAAAGCAAAACATGATCACTCTTTGGGTGTTAATCACATAGCGATGTGAACTAGATTATTGACTCTAGTAAAACTTTGGGTATTAGTCGCATGGAGATGTGAACTAATCACATAAAGATGTGAACTATTGGTGTTAAATCACATGATGATGTGAACTAGATTATTTACTCCAGTGCAAGTGGGAGACTGGAGGAAATATGCCCTAGAGGCAATAATAAAGTTGTTATTTATATTTCCTTATATCATGATAAATTTTTATTATTCTTGCTAGAATGTATTAACCGGAAACTTAGTACATGTGTGAATACATAGACAAAAACAGAATGTCCCTAGTATGCCTCTACTTGACTAGCTCATTAATCAAAGATGGTAAGTTTCCTGACCATAGACATGTGCTGTCATTTGATGAACGTGATCACATCATTAGGAGAATGATGTGATGGACAAGACCCATCCGTTAGCTTAGCATTATGATCGTATAGTTTTATTGCTATTGCTTTCTTCATGACTTATACATGTTCATCTGACTATGAGATTATGCAACTCCTGAATACCGAAGGAACACCTTGTGTGCTATCAAACGTCACAACGTAACTGGGTGATTATAAAGATGCTCTACAGGTGTCTCCGATGGTGTTTGTTGAGTTGGCATAGATCGAGATTAGGATTTGTCACTCCGTGTATTGGAGAGGTATCTCTGGGCCCTCTCGGTAATGCACATCACTATAAGCCTTGCAAGCAATGTGACTAATGAGTTAGTCACGGGATGATGCATTACGGAACGAGTAAAGAGACTTGCCGATAACAAGATTGAACTAGGTATGATGATACCAATGATCGAATCTCGGGCAAGTAACATACCGATGACAAAGGGAACAATGTATGTTGTTATGCGGTTTGACCGATAAAGATCTTCATAGAATATGTAGGAACCAATATGAGCATCCAGGTTCCGCTACTGGTTATTGACCGGAGATATGTCTCGGTCATGTCTACATAGTTCTCGAACCCGTAGGGTCCGCACGCTTAACGTTCGATGACGATTTGTATTATGAGTTATGTGATTTGATGACCGAAGTTTGTTCGGAGTACCGGATGAGATCACGGACATGACGAGGAGTCTCGAAATGGTCGAGAGGTAAAGATTCATATATTGAAAGGCTATATTCGGACATCGAAAAGGTTCTGAGTGATTCGGGTATTTTTCGAAGTACCGGAGAGTTACGGGAATTCACCGGGAGAAGTAATGGGCCTTATTGGGCCATACGGGAAAAGAGAGGCAGGCCAAGGGGGGGTGGCGCCCCCCCCCATAGGGTCCAAATTGGACTAGAGGAAGGAGCGGCACCCCCCTTGCCTTTTCCTACTCCCTCTCTCTTTCCCTTTTTCCTTCTCTCCTACTCCACATATACTATTGGCGCGCCCCTAGGGGCGCGGCCTCTCTCCCTCCCTCCTTTATATATGTGGGCAGGGGCACCCCAAAGGCGCACCAAGTCTTCTATTAGCCGTGTGCGGTGCCCCCCTCCACAGTTACACACCTCGGTCATAATGTCGTAGTGCTTTGGCGAAGCCCTGCGCCGGTAACTTCATCATCACCGTCGCCACACCATCGTGCTGACGGAACTCTCCCTCGTCCTCAACTGGATCAAGAGATCGAGGGACGTCATCGAGCTGAACGTGTGCTGAACGTAGAGGTGCCGTACGTTTGGTGCTTGGATCGGTTGGATTGCGAAGACGTTCGACTACATCAACCGCGTTACTAAACGCTTCCGCTTTCGGTCTACGAGGATACGTGGTCACACTCTCCACGCTCGTTGCTATGCATCTCCTAGATAGATGTTGCGTGATCGTAGGTAATTTTTTTGAAATATTGCGTTCCCCAACAGGCAGGGCACTGCCTCTGTTATAATGTTGGTGGTCTGGTGTATCTTGACGCATCAGAACATAGTCATCTTCAACTATGTGTAGCTGACCTTTGCTTGCCTCTGTTTGACGTGATCAAGTCGGAAGCTAGGCAAAGTGTGTTAGTGGGTGTGAAGGGGTTGGCCGCCTTGCTACCGGTGTTGATGGAGCCTACCAGTGCTGATAGAATCTCCAGGTGTTAGGCTAGTTGTAATGGTAGTATCATAGCTAGTATCATGTATGTTAACTACGCAATTTTGATGAGGTGTCATACAATTAAATGAAGAAAGAGATGGTTGAGTATCATATCATGATACCGTATCATAATAAATGTTATGCTAGTACCCCCCCTTCCTAAATATAAGTCTTTTAGACATTTCAAATGGACTACAACATATGGATGTATGTAGACATATTTTAGAGTGTAGATCCACTCATTTTGCTTCGTATGTAGTCACCTATTAAAATCTCTATAAAGACTTATATTTGGGAACGGAGGAGTATGTGTCATGCATGACAATAATAAAGTACTATATGGTATTAATATATGATACTATGCATTAGGGAGGTAATATCATACACTAGTATCATCTGCATAATACTATGATACTCCCCATTACAACTAGCCTTACCCATCGTCGGTGGGGCTTGTACTAACTCTTTTTCTATCAATACATTGAAACGCAAGTCTTTTCCGTTTTATTGGAAAAAAAACACACACACCACATCCATCGGAATGAAACCAAAGGTTCACGGGTAGTTCGATGCCTAAGGAGAAAGAAAGGAAAAGTACACTACATGTCATGGGGGGCCCGAGCCATCAGTGAGATACCACTCTGGAAGAGCTCGGATTCTAACCAAAAAAGGAAAAGTAAACTACATGTCATATAACTTCCCATAAAACAACTCCGCTGGGAATTATAGTGAAAGCAAATTGCATAAGTCACAAAACTAGGATGGCGATGAGCTTTGTTCACGTTGGAACATGCGTTCTTGATCTTGGTCTTGTTAAGAGGAAGCTCGTTGGGTGAGTATGCAAGAGGAAGTTCGAGGCTTGACTGTGCAGGCGCGATGTGAGATGTGGTTGCCCGAGCCGGGGAAGCGATGACTTAGAGGGATGGCCAGGGCTGTGAGGCTTGCACGGCAGCTCTGGGTTGGCGGCTAGGCTGGTGCTGGGGGCGGCTACAGCTCAAGGAGGAATACGAAGTGTGTGAAAAATAGAACACTTGTGCGTGGAATCAACTTACACCAAATTTTGTTTGAGGTGACTAACGTATAGCCTATAAAAAAAGTGGATTATGGCTTCACATGCTCCTCCGTTCGGTCACCAACATCTCTCTAACATTTTGGCATAGAAATGAACTGAGGAACTTTTTGGTGTGTGCACCAAATAATTGGTGGACATCCAAATGGGCAACCAAGCCTGGTCACCGACCCATTTTTCGGACGGTTTGCCCAGGGCTCCGATCCTAACAACCCTTAAGATACAGGTTAGTCAAATATGTTATTAATCAAGTTTTAAGTGGCACACAATTTTGAAGACATACAAATATTAATTATTAGATATAATTAAGATATAAATGTACATTGAGAACCAACTAGTGGTTGGATGGGTTGGAGGGTGGCGGCGCGGTATCCCAACCCTGTCAGTGACCAAGCTGCATGTTTGACGCTTTGGTATTTCACTAATGTAAATTATTCTTTCTGTGCGAGATGATTGTTTATCGATGATAATGAGATGCATGTGATGATTTCGTCAATCTTGAAGCTTCGCAACTTCGATCCTATCTTCGGCAGGCGGTGTGAGTGTGTATGGTGCCGTGAGTGTGATGGCGTGTGAGTTTACATTATAACCGGTGTTTCTAGAAAAAAAAATTGTATATTGAGTGACTATTTTGACAGAAAATAGTCTTTTCTCTCAATCACTATTCCTATATTAAATAATGTCAATGTGCAATTGTGTGAGCACCTAGTGCCTTCTAATAAAGGCGATTTTTTACTTCTCCGATCCTAGGGTCCTGGTTGATCCCTGGAAATTCGATGTTGTGTCACATGCACTGCAGGAATCAGACAACTATCAGCCAAAACTGAGGTTACATTCCACATATGTTTATAAGCTCCCTTGTCCCGTGTGGATATCCGATCCCACGCTAGCTCAGTATAAATACAACAGCACCCTCCACGGCTCCACCCCAAACACATAGCTTACCTCTAGGGTTGAAACCAGCAGCACACAGTGGTTTAGACAACACCTAGCCAAGCATCCTTCCTAGCTAGCCATGGATCCATATCACTACGAAAACATCCATGACCCACACGGCTGCAGCTTCCCCATCCACCCGCAGCCGCCTCTCCTCCTCCACCACTACCCGGCCGCCGCGCTCGCGGAGAGCCGGGTCAGCAGGGGCGGTGCCGGACGGCGCCGCCCCGGCGCGAAGCTCTCGACTGACCCCCAGAGCGTTGCGGCGCGGGAGCGCCGGCACCGGATCAGCGACCGCTTCCGCGTGCTCCGCAGCCTCGTGCCCGGCGGCAGCAAGATGGACACCGTCTCCATGCTGGAGCAGGCCATCCACTACGTCAAGTTCCTCAAGGCGCAGGTCAGCCTGCACCAGGCCGCGCTCATACAGCACGAGGAGGGCTGCGGCGGCGTCGTCCATGGCGAGTTCGCCGGCGCCGCTGGCGAGGTGACGGCGATGGAGCTTCCGGCAGCGCAGGCGCTGCAGGAGGTGATGAGCCGCTACTACGCTGCAGCTCATCAGGTGGAAGAGCTTGATCTATGCGCGGGGCAGATGAGCAGTAGTTCTCACGATCTGCCTCCGCTGCCTTCCTGCATCTTGGATGAGGAGTCTGCGGCCGCGTGCTACTCCGGGTGCAGCCTCCAAGCCGAGGAGATCGCTCACGCTCACGGATCTTATTAGCCTAGTTATTTAGCCACTGGCTATTGCATGCAGTAGTACTGATTAAGTGATTATGCAGTTTGCGTACCCAAGTATGTATGTCGGACGCTTAGATCCGTAGCTGCTATCTCTAGTTCTCTACCCAATTAGCCTAATTAGCTCTTGCCGTTATATGGCACTGGCAGCAATTTCCTCTTTGGTGCATGCATGCATGCTTCTGTTGTTCTGTTGGTCGATCAATGTGATTGTGATCACGGACGACAGACTTAGTTTCTTGCCTCCATGTTTACTGCCATTCTTATTCGCCCAGTCACAACTTTATCTTCATATTCTGATCCAACTAGTG
The DNA here is from genome assembly GCF_002162155.2 of Triticum dicoccoides. Classification (NCBI taxonomy): domain Eukaryota; kingdom Viridiplantae; phylum Streptophyta; class Magnoliopsida; order Poales; family Poaceae; genus Triticum; species Triticum dicoccoides. The sequence continues at coordinate 599,338,498 of NC_041384.1, forward strand.
TGTTTGCTTCATATATATTTCTTCCTTCGGTGCTACTTTATCGTGTGCAGCTTTACACTCTTTTTCACTTGCCTTTTTCTAGCTATTTGGGTGTTTAGTGGACATAGGAAGCTGTATGCTGGACACGTCACACACATGATCATTTTGCAGTTGCTGGCTTGAGTGTATTAGGAGGTAGAATGTATGTACAGTCAGGACGACGTGCTGTATAATTCCCATTTATTTCATTTCAACTCCATGGTAGAGTTATGCTTACAGGAAAGCTAATGCCTGGTGTATCGATACCACATGCAGTGATTCAGATGCATACTTTTTTTTAAATAGCATACATAGAACGCAACTCCACTTGAAAACTAGGAAGAGAACCAGATTGTTAGTGCCGGTTGCTGTTCACATAACCACGGCACAGTTTTAATGGAGAAACTATTTTGCTCGGCAGATCTTCATGCTCAACCCCATCAAGAACGAAAATAGGTCTAACAACCGCGAACATGCATCTCCGTATGATCGCCGCGCGCTTATTGAGAGTTAATTAACAACCAAACATATTGACCATTGCTTAAACAAGAATAGTGTATGGAACTAAGTCCGCAGTGTGCATTTCGTATTCGGTGTTCCCAAACTCAACCGCTTACACTTATTGTTAGTTAACGGTCAATACACCTACATTTGTGTCGACACTTGGCTCTACCCCTCCTCTATTGCGACGGTCTTCCCTAACCTATTCGACATTAGCTAAACGTCAATCGACTGACTTTAGCTAATGGGTCAGTCGATTTGAGATTCTCGGAAAACTCGCCGGCGGAAGGCCGGAGGGGAAGAAGGAGAAGGAAGGGGCTCGCCGGAGGGCTACCCCATTATCCATCTTAGGGTTTAGGGTGAGGGCAGTGGTGGGGCTTCACCGGAGAAAAACTAAACGCTGGCGGGGCTAGAGGGATGACCAGGGGCGGCGGAAGACCTGCGGTGGGGGCGGTCCAGGGAGGGCAGGGCGGCGAGCCGGTGGCGGGGGGCGGGGGCCCATGGGGTGGTTTGCTGAGGAAGAAGAAGGGTTTGTCGTCATAGGATCTTCATCCAACGGTTTGGAATGGTCGACTAACCCAAATGTATAATGTCAGGCGACTTGAAAGTAGCCACGCCCAACCTATTCACACACTCCACCAAACAATATGTCCGAGTCTATTCTACCTGATGCTTTAGTCTCTAACCTGCGAAATCGCCTAACCACTGCTGCCTCGCAAGAATTGGACCCTCTCTTGCTATTGTTGGAAGACTTTATGCTTCGCTCGACAATGACAAAAGGGTCCTCAATGGGGGCAAAACATTTACAAACAAGACTCCCTATGCTCGCATCTCCAAGCACGAAGAAGATATGCATGCCAATCTCATCTAGACAATGTGTGTTCCCACCAAGGTCAAGGTTTTCACAGCACTGACGGAGCTTAGTTGGGGTTAAACTATGCCATAGCCTGCCCAGCTTACAGCATACTCCCTCCGTCCTTTAAAGATTGTACTTCCAACTTTCTTGAAAAGTCAAATTTTTTATATTTGACCATGTTTATATAATAATACATCAACATTTATGCCATCAAATTAGTAGCATTAGATTCATAATAAAATATACCTTCATCACATACCTATTTGATTTCACAAACATTGGTATATTTTTGCACAAACTTGGTCAAACTTGAGATAGTTTGACCCTCCAACAAAGTTGGAAGTATACTCTTTATTGGAGTATGCATGAGTAAAAGTGTGGTTAGTGAGCAAAACAACGTCTATGTATGAGTGAATGCCTAATGTGGCCAGTCCTGGTTTTTTATTGCAGCTCCAACACTGTTCACATGGCTCCTGTTCTGACAGCGCCTCAACTGCAAGGCCAACCTCCACCGAGAAAATATCGCCGCCAACTCTTCTTGCCCTAGATGCAACCATGACAATGAAGACACCAACCACGGTTTCCTACAATACCATCTTTCACACATAATCTGGCAAAGACTTGGGCTTCCTAAGAGCATCTCCAGCCGTGCCCCCAACAGGCCCCTAGGCGACTTTTTACGCGCCGGCGTCGAAAAAATGCCCCAGTCGCGCCCCCAAGACGCTGAAATCCGCCGGCTCGGCCCGTTTTTGGGCCAGACGACCGCAGGCCAAACCCGGCGCACTAGGGGGCGCTCGAGGGCTCCGGCGCAAGGGAAAAGCACGCTCGGCCCACACTGTCAGGCAAAAAGTC
>NC_041384.1:599341102-599350981 GCF_002162155.2 Triticum dicoccoides
CCCCGCGCTCTCGGCCGCCACCCTGCCGATCCCGGCGGCGCCCACCGCCCACCACCACAAGATAGGTCAATCCCCGTCGAAAAAGAGAGGAGGTTTCGCCGCGGCATCCTTTCCACCACCGTCCGGGCGATTTTTCCGGCGTTCCGGCCGCAAAGGAAGGTGTACCGGCAGTGTGCACCCACCGCGCCCGCAAGGTGTTCGGCGATTTGCCTGCTCGGCGATGGACTCGGACAACGAGGAGGCGCTAGACGCGCTACTGGAGGAGGAAGCCGAAGCCGACGTCCGGGAGGAGGAGCATCTCAAGGTCCTCACCGCCCTAGCCGGCCTGCTCATGAGCAATGAAAAGCCGCGGCGAGGTGGCTCGGCGTCGGGGCGGATGAAAGCAAAGAACCGACATTGTCTGGAAGGCTACTGCATGCTCTACTCCGACTACTTCGCCGACGCTCCACTGCACGGCGACAAAGTATTTCGGCGCCGTTATCGGATGAGCCGAAAGCTTTTCCTCAGGATTGTGAATTCCATCTGGTAGTTCGACAGCTACTTCAAGTGCAAGAAGGATTGCACCGGAAAACTTGGATTCACCTCAATCCAGAAGTGCACGACAGCGATGAGGATGCTTATCGAAAGAGGCTACAATTGATCGCCTATACTTGTGGGTTATCAAGACCTTTTTCTGGCGCCGTTGCCGGGGAGCCATAGCATGGGGTGAATATTCTCATGTGTGTGCTTGTTTGCTTTATCACTAAGTAATTTTTATTTGTTGTTCTTAGTTGTTTTCTATCTTTAGTTATGGGTAGGAAATGCAAAATACCAAAAAAAAATAGTTGTACCAACTGAACCAATGGTTGAAGAACCACTCAAAATCTATCACACTCCTGAAGCTTATTACTTGGATCATCTTTTATCCCTATGTGCTCGTGCTGAAACCCCAACTAGCTTAGTTGAGGGCAAATCCTTAGATGAGCATGCTTGTTATGTGCGACACCGTATATCTGAAAAAGGGAAACGTTTACTAGATCAAATTCATCATTTGCAATGTTATGCTTGGAATTTATGCGAAATATATGATTATACTTGTTGTTCTGAAGACCCTAAGAAACACCTTCCCTACCAATGTTTGTTTAGTGATAATGGAATCGTATCTTCTTATGCTAAGGGTGTTTATAATTACTATGATGTTCAACAAATTAAAGAATTTATTGCTTTTAAGGGTGCTTATGAAATTCCTTCTTTGATTGAAAAGTATGATGCTACTCTTTACAAGTCTGAAAATATTGCCATACTTGAATATTGTTACGAGAATTACGCTTCTAATGCCTATGTTAAACCATATATCGAGGTCTCCTCCGCTGTCCAAGAAGAGACTAATAATCTGCAGGAGTCTGTGGAAGAAGAAATTGATGAAACTGTGAGCTCATTGGATGAAAAAGATGATGAGGAGAGCGAAGAACAAAAGGAGGAAGAGCGGATTAGCTACCCGTGCCCACCTTCTAATGAGAGTAACTCTTCAACTCATACATTGTTTAATTTTCCTTCGTGCTTACCGAAGGATGATTGCTATGATGATTGTTATGATCCCGTTGATTCTCTTGAAATATCCATTTTTGATGATGCTTGCTATGCTTGTGGCCAAGATGCCAATATGAATTATGCTTATGGAGATGAACTTGCTATAGTTCCTTATGTTAAACATGAAATTGTTGCTATTGCGCCCATGCATGATAGTCCTATTATCTTTTTGAATTCTCCCGACTACACTATATCGGAGAAGTTTGCACTTATTAAGGATTAGATTGATGGGTTGTGTTTTATTATTACACATGATGATTTTGATGAATATAATAGGCATGTGCTTGCTGCTTCTACTTGCAACTATTATGAGAGAGGAACTATATCTCCACCTCTCTATGTTTCCAATACGATAAAATTGCAAGAAACTGTTTATACTATGCATTGGCCTTTACTTTGTGTGCTTGAATTGTTCTTTTATGACATGCCAATGCATAGGAAGAGAGTTAGACTTCGTTGTTGCATGATATATGTTACTTTGTGCTCACTACTAAATTACAAATCATTGTTAATTGAAATTGGCTTTGATATACCTTGGTATCCGGGTGGATCCATTACTTGAGCACTATATGCCTAGCTTAATGGCTTTAAAGAAAGCGCTGTCAGGGAGACAACCCGGAAGTTTTAGAGAGTCATTTATTTTTTTGTGTGCTTTTATAAGGTTTAAAAATAAATATAATGTGCCAAGATTTGCCTTTAGGATGTTTACTTTACTTGTTGGTTTGTACGGTGCAGGACAGAAACTTTGGCTGTAGTGCGTGATTTTACATTTTTACTGGAACGTCAAACGGTTCTGATTATTTTTGCACTGTCTTTCTATACAAATTGTTTATTTTTCCTAATTTTGGTAGAATTTTCCAAGTATAAGAAGTATGGTGAATGTCCAGATTATTACAGACTGTTCTGTTTTAGACAGATTCTGTTTTTGATGCATAGTTTGCTTGTTTTGATGAAACTATCAATTTATATCAGTGGATTAAGCCATGGAAAAGTTATATTACAGTAGACACAATGCAAAATCAAAATATGAATTGGTTTGCAACAGTAATTAGAGTAGTGAATTGCTTTATTATACTAACGGATCTTACCAAGTTTTCTGTTGAAGTTTTGTGTGGATGAAGTGTTCGATGATCGAGAAGGTCTCGATATGAGAAGAAGGAAGAGAGGCAAGAGCTCAAGCTTGGGGATGCACAAGGAACCCCAATTAAATATTCAAGGAGACTCAAGCGTCTAAGCTTGGGGATGCCCCGGAAGGCATCCCCTCTTTCTTCAACAAGTATCGGTATGTTTTCGGATTCGTTTCATTCATGTGATATGTGCAGATCTTGGAGCGTCTTTTGCATTTAGTTTTCATTTTTCTTTTATGCACTGTGCTGGTATGAGATAGTCCTTGGTTGATTTATAGAATGCTCTATGCACTTCACTTATATCTTTTGAGTATGGCTTTATAGAATGCTTCATGTGCTTCACTTATATCATTTGAAGTTTGGATTGCATGTTCCTCTTTACATAGAAAACCTCCATTTGTAGAATGCTCTTTTGTTTCACTTATATTTGTTAGAGCATGGGCATATCTTTTGTAGAAAGAATTAAACTCTCTTGCTTCACTTATATCTATTTAGAGAGATGACAGGAACTGGTCATTCACATGGTTAGTCATAAAATCCTACATAAAACTTGTAGATCATTGAATATGATATGTTTGATTCCTTGCAATAGTTTTGCGATATAAATATGGTGATATTAGAGTCATGCTAGTGGGTAGTTGTGGATTGTAGAAATACTTGTGTTGAGGTTTGTGATTCCCGTAGCATGCACGTATGCTGAACCGTTATGTAACGAAGTCGGAGCATGAGGTATTTATTGATTGTTTTCCTTATGAGTGGCGGTCGGGGACGAGCGATGGTCTTTTCCTACCAATCTATCCCCCTAGGGGCATGCATAGTAGTACTTTGCTTCGAGGGCTAATAAACTTTTGCAATAAGTATATAAGTTCTTTATGACTAATGTGAGTCCATGGATTATACGCACTCTCACCCTTCCATCATTGCTAGCCTCTTCGATACCGTGCAATGCCCTTTCTCACCTCGAGAGTTGGTGCAAACTTCGCCGGTGCATCCAAACCCCGTGATATGATACGCTCTGTCACACATAAACCACCATATACCTTCCTCAAAACAGCCACCATACCTACCTATCATGGCATTTCCATAGCCATTCCGAGATATATTGCCATGCAACTTCCATCGTCATCATATACATGACTTGTACATTTACTGTCATATTGCTCTGCACGATCGTAAGATAGCTAGCATGATATTTTCATGGCTTGTCCATTTTTTGATGTCATTGCTACGCTAGACCATTGCACATCCCGGTACACCGCCGGAGGCATTCATATAGAGCCATATCTTTGTTCTAGTATCGAGTTGTAGTATCGAGTTGTAATATCGAGTTGTAATATCGAGTTGTAAGTAAATAAAAGTGTGATGATCATCATTATTAGAGCATTGTCCCAGTGAGGAAAGGATGATGGAGACTATGATTCCCCCACAAGTCGGGATGAGACTCCAGACGAAAAAAAAGAAAAAAAAAGAAAAAAGGAAGGCCCAAAAAACAAAAAAAACAAAAAAATGAGAGAAAAAGAGAGAAGGGACAATGTTACTATCCTTTTACCACACTTGTGCTTCAGAGTAGCACCATGTTCTTCATATAGAGAGTCTCTTGAGTTATCCCTTTCATATACTAGTGGGAATTTTCATTATAGAACTTGGCTTGTATATTCCGATGATGGGCTTCCTCAAATGCCCGTGGTCTTCATGAGCAAGCAAGTTGGATGCACACCCACTTAGTTTCCAGTTTGAGCTTTCATACACTTATAGCTCTAGTGCATCCGTTGCATGGCAATCCCTACTCACTCACATTGATATCTATTGATGGGCATATACATAGCCTGTTGATACACCTAGTTGATGTGAGACTATCTTCTCCTTTTTGTCTTCTCCACACAACCTCCACCATCATATTCTATTCCACCCATAGTGCTATATCCATGTCTCATGCTCATGTATTGCGTGAAAGTTGAAAAGGTTTGAGAACATCAAAAGTATGCAACAATTGCTTGGCTTGTCATCGGGGTTGTGCATGATTTGAATATTTTGTGTGGTGAAGATGGAGCATAGCCATACTATATGATTTTATAGGGATAACTTTCTTTGGCCATGTTATTTTGAAAAGACATGATTGCCTTATTTGTATGCTTGAAATATTATTATCTTAATGTCAAATGATATACTATTGCTTTCAATCACTCGTATCTTAATATTCATGCCATGATTAGATACATGATCAAGATTATGCTAGGTAGCATTCCACATCAAAGATTATCTTTTTTATCATTTACCTACTCGAGGACGAGCAGGAATTAAGCTTGGGGATGCTGATACGTCTTCGTCGTATCTATAATTTTTGATTGTTCCATGCCAATATTCTACAACTTTCATATACTTTTGGCAACTTTTTATACTATTTTTGGGACTAACATATTGATCCAGTGCCTAGTGCTAGTTCCTCTTTGTTGCATGTTTTTTGTTTCGCAGAATATCCATATCAAACGGAGTCCAAACGGGATAAAAACTGACGGAGATTTTTTTTGGAATAAATGTGACTTTGAGGAAGAAAATTCCACGCGAGACAATTCCCGAGGGGGCCAAGAGGCAGGGGCGCGCCCTGGGACCTCTTGGCCACCCAGTAAGGCGGTTGGTGTCCTTCTTTCGCCGCAAAGCTAATATCCGGATAGAGATCGTGTTAAAATTTCAGCCCAATCAGAGTTACAGATCTCCGGGAATATAAGAAACGGCGAAAGGGAAGAATCAGAGAACGCGGAAACAGAGAGAGACAGAGAGACAGATCCAATCTCGGAGGGGCTCTCACCCCTGCCATGCCATGGAGACCAAGGACCAGAGGGGAAACCCTTCTCCCATCTAGGGAGGAGGTCAAGGAAGAAGAAGAAGGAGGGAGCTCTCTCTCCCTCGCTTCCGGTGGTGCCGAAGTGCCACCGGGGGCCATCATCATCACCGCAATCTTCACCAACAACTTCACCGCCATGATCACCAACTCTCCCCCCCCCCCTCTATGAAGCGGTGTAAACTCTCTCTTACCCGCTGTAATCTCTACTTAAACACGATGCTCAACGCTATATATTATTTCCCAATCATGTATGGCTATCCTATGATGTTTGAGTAGATCCGTTTTGTCCTATGGGTTACTTAATGATCGTGATTGGTTTGAGTTGAATGTTTTATTATTGGTGCTGTCCTATGGTGCTATCCATGTCGCGCAAGAGTGAGGGATTCCCGCTATAGGGTTTGCAATATATTCATGATTTGCTTATGGTGGGTGGCGTGAGTGACAGAAGCACATACCCGAGTAAATAGGTTGTTTGCGTATGGGATAAAGAGGACTTGATAGTTTAATGCTATGGCTGGGTTTTACCTTAATGATCTTTAGTAGTTGTGGATGCTTGCTAGAGTTCCAATCGTAAGTGCATATGATCCAAGTAGAGAAAGTATGTTAGCTTATGCCTCTCCCTCATATAAAATTGCAATAATGATTACCGGTCTAGTTATCGATTGCCTAGGGATAAATAACTTTCTCGTAACAAAAAGCTCTTTACTAAAACTAATTTAGTTGTGTCTTTACCTAAACAGCCCCTACTTTTTATTTATGTAATCCTTATTATCTTGCAAACCTATCCAACAACACCTACAAAGACTTCTAGTTTCATACTTGTTCTAGGTAAAGTGAACGTCAAGCGTGCGTAGAGTTGTATCGGTGGTCGATAGAACTTGAGGGAATATTTGTTCTACCTTTAGCTCCTCGTTGGGTTCGACACTCTTACTTATCGAAAGAGGCTACAATTGATCCCCTATACTTGTGGGTTATCATGCCTCAGGATATCCGAGACCCACAGGTGCATCATCAGCTGCAGCAGGATCTGGTGGAGCACCTATGGAGGATCAAGGGCGAGGCCTAGCTCGACGCGTGATGAAATATGAGTTTTTATTTGTTGAACTATATAATTTGTATTGAACTATTTGTTGTTGCACTATTTTGTTGAACTATTTTATTTTCTGTGATGAATTATGTGATAAAAAAGTTATTTATATTGAGAATTCAACGCCGAACCACGCCTAATATGGGCCGATTCTTGCCGATATCAGGCCATTTTTCGCCGAAAGTGGGCTGATAACTGGGCCGATATGGGCACCTGGGGGCGACCTGGTGAAAGGACCACGATGTCGCCTAGAGGGGGGTGAATAGGCGTTTTAAAATCTTTTATGGATTTGGCTGTATCCTAATGCGGAAATAAACTAAGCGGATACTTTTCAAGCACAAATCCTAAATATACTAGGCTCCCTAAGTGCACCAACAACTTAGCATAAAGAAGATAAGACTAACGAGGATATGAGTAAGCACAAGAAAGTCACACAAACTTACTCAATGTATATCACGAGATATGGAAATGAATAATACACACAACCACCAGTAAGCAATACAAGCTTACAGAAATTGTATCACAATATATGGAATTGAATGATACAATCAAACTCAAGTAAGTTACACAAATTTACTTGAGCAATATCACAATATATGGAAGTGTATGACACAAGTTAGTAATTCACAGTAATCACAAAGTATATCAATAGTAGCAAGTATGAATTGCAGAATATGAAGTGTAGGCCTAAATAATCTCTACAAGGAAATGGCCAACACAATATAATGAACCACCACAATATAATGAGGACAACAAGATATAGTGAATGCACGGTCAAATGACCAAAGTAAACCACAAGTAAGGAGTTAGGGTTAGGGATACCCAAAGTCACGGAGACGAGGATGTATCCCGATGTTCACTTCCTTGGAGGGAAGCTAGTCACCGTTAGAGAGGTGGATGTTACCACGAAGGCACACCACCACCACGAAGGCTCACCCTATTATCCTTGAGATATCACCACGACGGTGATTCCCAACCACTAATGGTAGACCTTCAGGCGCCTCCAAACCTTCACAAACTTTCCGGGGGACAAATCACAAGTCGATTCCTCAACGGAGCACTCCTACCGCCTAGGAGTCTCCAACCTCCAAGAGTAACAAGATAAAGGGGGGAATGCTCAAGACTTGCTCAAATCACAAATTGCTTTGGTCAAAAGAGAGAGGAGGAGTTGGTGTATGCTTGGATGAAATCTCTCTCAAGAACTCTCACAAATCTCTTCGGGGTCTAGCAGGAGAAGGCTCAAATCCCTCTCTCTCAAATCCCACCAAAAGCAACTAATGATATGAAGGGATGGGAGAGGAGAGGAACAATGGAGGAGGTTAACAAATGAACCCTAGATCCATGGGATAGTTTTCCCCCAAATGGATTGGAGTTTTGAGGCTTGGGGGAGGAGGATAGAACTCAAAAGAATGGGGAAATCTCAGATCCAAAAAGCTCTTTCTCGATGGGGAAGAAGGGTGCCTTATATAGTGCCCCACCAAATCTGCCTGTTACGCACATAAAAATGCAGCCCGGAACTTCTGGGCATGCCCAGAACTTCCGGGCCAGCTATTGGACACATATGTGCAAACTTTCTGGTTAGCCCAGAACTTCTGGCCCCTGTAACTTCTGGGAGGCCCAGAACTTCCGGGCTCCCTTTGGACCAGATATGTGCAAACTCGGTGGTTAACCCGGAACTTCCGGCCCCCGGAACTTCCGGGCTGCCCGGAACTTCCGTCCCCGCAGAAAACAGCCAGCATACCGAAAGTAAAACATGCATAAATTTTTCATACGAACTCCGATTTTGATGATCTTGGGCCTGTTTTGAAGCTCTGGAAAAACCCCAGGTACTCGCATAGAGAACCATCCAAGATCAACCAAAATGGAGGATGCCAAATATGCAAAGGTGTTATCCTAGATTTGGGAAACCTATTTGGCTTTGATTTTCTTTGGTATATAGGATAGGAGTGGAGTTGTGTAGAGAAGATGTTGACTTGAGCAAATCCATCACGAACCCCTTTGATACCCTCTTAATAGTGCGGGATCCCTATAACTCAAGAATCATAAAAGAGCTATACTACATAGCTACCGAGAATCCATTCTTGAGTGTATGTGTTTCTTCGGTGGTCATCATTCCACAACACTAACGTCAAAGGAACTAATACCTTTGACTCGAGCCTTTCACTTGAGCTTGATGTTGATGTTTCTTTTGGCTCAAGCTAAAGGCAATACAATGGTGAAGTCTTCAAGTAGCTCCCCCATACACAATGTGGAAAGCTTTGCTTTGCATTCATCTTCATGTGTCCATCACATGATCATCTGCAAGCTTCAAGCATGTAATTCTCCAGACTGCCTATCTTGAACTTGCCCCTGTAAACCACGATCATCATCACTTGATGTCATCCTCTCATGGGCACTTGAAATCTTTCTCTTGATGTAAGTCCATGAGAACCACCTAGCCCACACAGACATAGAAAACACATAGAATGGGTTAGTACACAAAGCGCAATTGACAAATTCTAACCATACCACAATAACTCATGTGGCACATGATTTGCGCTTGTGTGTTGACAATCTTCCATCTTCATCTTGGTCAAAATTTATCTTTGCTCCATGATTAATCTTGATGCACAACTATATGTATGTGGCATTCATTCCGAATCCATTCAATCTCCTTCTTGCATCACCCATGGAACAAACCTTCCTATATAACTTGATGCCATAGTTTCTTAATAGGAATTGCCATTCATTATCAAGTCTCAATGCATATATTTGTGTTGATGGATTACATCCATCAATTCATCCAATATTCTTCATGCATTGCAAATGGAACTTTCCTTTAAATGTATATCTCAATGCAAACATTAGTCCATTAGGATTGTCGTTTCATTACCAAAACCATGCATGGGGACTATATGTACTTTCAATCTCCCCCATTTTGGCAATTGATGACAATCTCAACAAGAGGGTTTGTGATACGTCTCCAACGTATCTATAATTTTTGATTGCTCCATGCTATATTATCTACTGTATTGGACATTATTGGGCTTTATTATCCACTTTTATATTATTTTTGGGACTAACCTATTAACCGGAGGCCCAGCCCAGAATTGTTGTTTTTTGCCTGTTTTATGGTTTCAAAGAAAAGGAATATCAAACGGAGTCCAAACGGAATGAAACCTTCGGGAACTTGATTTTATCATCAAATACAACTCAGGAGACATGGACCCTACGTCAAGACATGTAACAGGAGGCCACGAGGTAGGGGGCGCGCC